>NC_081522.1:25674898-25934898 GCF_030273125.1 Centropristis striata
ATGGGAGCGGTGAGAGTGAACAAGAAAAGTAAAGTTGAGCAGATAAACAAGGAGCTAAAACTCCCTATGATGCTCTGTAAAGACATGAGGAGCTGCAGATTCAGCAGTTCATTCATCACTACAAGCAACGAGTCTAGTAATCACGAGTGTAACAAGAAGACACAGAAGGCAAATACACTGCAGAGGTCTCTAGAAATGTATTCCCAAATGTTCACAGTTATTTACAAACTTGCACACTTTAATAAAGCAAAACCTGCCAGCAAAAAAACGCATTTTGTGCTCAATTGACTTTTTGGAAAGGTCTCATGAACAACAAGTTCAAGGTACCTTTGAATTTGTGATTAGGATTAAAGAATATGTTTTCCCCCTAAAGTCAGCTTTATTAGCAAAGTGCACCATTACAAATAACAACTGGAGGAAATAGACAAATTACAGAAATACGCAGCGACAGAGGTTTATGAAATAAAAGTACTTATAGTTATAAACTCAAACAAGTTCAGTGAATATTTTACATTTGGAGCACGGACTTAAACGTCTTCACAGCTTTTTGGTTGAAGGAGGTAAACAATGTTTTAAAGTAAGTTTTAATTTTTTTTTTAATTCTCAGAGTCAGAAAGTGAAACGCTGACGTCCAGCAGCTGCAACACAACAAATTGGTTTTGTTTGGCAGCATAAAAAGTGAAAAGGAAGGATCCTTGGCTAGTTTTCTGGTTAAAGAATTTCACGGTTGCAGGGTGTATTTATTTTTAATCTTTTAGTGATAAATAATATAGCCTAAACATGCTTTGGTTTGTAAGCATTAAAAAACCAAAACACCACAGAGTTTTATCAGCTCCAGGCATCGATACAATAGTCTAAGATCAATTCTCAGACTCAGACGTGTGGACTTCACACTGACTCAGACCTGCGTATACGAACTGAGAGCAGACTGAGATCTGATCTTACCCTCCGCTCACGTCCACATTGATAAATGCCGAGCCTTGTAGAAATGATCGTACGCCCACTTTACGCTCACTTTCTGTCGTACGCTCATTCGATAAATGAGGGCCAGTGTCTTTTCCTGCCAAATTTAGCTGGTTATTCAACCAAAATCCAAATACTTTTGGGTCCTCACATGTCCTTAGAACTGTGCTAATTGGAACCTGACTGATATGGGATTTTTGAGACTGATGCCATTACTGATTTCAAGGGGAGGAAAATCATCAATAACCGATAGTGGCCGACACTTTTTTACACTTTTTTTTTTCTCATCTGTTGGGCTCTAGTGGTAATAACTGAGAGTTTACATCAAATATCTGCTTATATTCAGACTTTTGTTGTATTACTTTTGGATCAGACAGTTTCAGGTTTAAATAATGAGCTTGCTAGTTTTAAACTGTATTTTGTTGTCCTTCTATTACAACTTCCTCTTTTGTTAGAAGACATTGAAAAACTTTAAGCAAAAGGTAATACAGAAATTATATATAATGTATAATTTCATTCTTGGCACTGAAACATATATCATATTAGCACTTTTCCAACATGATCACTTCATATCATCACATCACAGATATTAAGCGGAAAATGAGCCAAACACAAGGTCACTGTAGCTGCTGTACCATTAAAAAAAAAGGAGGTTTATTGGCTCCTGGTTGAGCATGAAGCTTCATCCCTGCTGAAAGTTTCTCAGTTTGTTATTTTTTAGACTTGCATCCCTTCATTTGTGCAAAAAGGCAGGTTGGAACAGTCACCATTACCAAACAGACACCAATTAAACCTTTAAAAAACCAGCTGAGTTGCTTCAGCAGACAGACAAGTCTCCAAAAACACTGAAACTGACAATTTCAACATCTTAACAAGCCTCTTCCTTTTCACAAACCTCTGGGCATTTTTGGTTGTATACAATATTATTAACTTTACCTCCTATTTAGTAATTCTACAGAGGTTTAAGGTGGGTTTCTATCTGTCTTGTACCACCAGAAAACTTCCAGAAAACGCTTTAGGATGGCAGATAAAGCCTGTATGTATCTGCAGTGATAGTATGGGTTGCTGAGGAGCATTGTAGGATTACTGCTGTTGTTGTTGCCAGATATGGAGCCCCTGACACCCTTAATAAGCCAGTCAGACTACCGTGTCCAAACTTCTCTTTTCATGCTTGACAGCTCCGGTTTAGGGCTGATATGTGACGTCCTGCGTCTCTCAAACGTTTTAATCTGCGATCCCAACAGATAGAGAGGAGCAGGCAAGCTGATGGCCAGCAGAGTCTCAGCCACATGAGAAAAATCTTGTCGGGTTTGTTTTTTTAAACGATTGAACTCCGTAAATGCGCGCATTACGCACGACAGGTCCAATTTCTAGAATTCTGGGAATAAAACAGAGCTAAAGATTTCTAAACTACACCAGATCTTTTCTGGTTTGTTTGGGGGCACCTGCGCAATCACCTTAAAGTTGTCTCAGCGAGAACAAAACACTCTGTCTCATGGAAATATGAACATTTAACAAGTTTAAGAGTGTCCGTGTCATGTGAGGACAAACGTGAACGAGCATGTCTTACCTTGTTGGCACATGAGGATCAAGTGTGCAGCCAGGAGCAGCCAACAGCCTGTAGTCTCCATTTTTTGGGGTAAAAAAGCAAACAAAAAAAGCTCGCAGATGCTGTAAATAAAAAATGAGACAGTGATGTTGGGGGAGAAGGTCCCGGTCGGCCCGCAGCCCTCACAGCTCCATGCTGCACGGCTCCTGCCTGCCGGATGCGCTCGGTTGTGGTCTTGCTGCCGTGTTATGGAGTACAGATCCTGGTCCCGGTGCGACGCGACGCAACGCTCCGTGCTCTCTCCTCCACACCGACTGAGTGAGGACGCGCCGCCAGACTGGAGCTGTGCACCGCCCACAGCCCGCAGCCACCCGGCCTCACCTCCTCACACATCACACTACTGACACCACTGTGACAGCATTATATGAAAAGTTTGTAGGCCATATGTGCATTTATTACTAGGTTATTACTAAGTATCCAAGAAAGACAATAAGTCAATGTTAAAGGGGGATAGGCTAGAAAGAAAGAAAGAATTTATTTTTTATTTATTTTATTTATTTGCACCATAGGAAAGGATAATTACAAAAAACAGAAATCAAACAAGAATAGTAAGTGCGGGAGAAGTTAACCCTCTGGAGTCCATCTATTTATTGGAATTATGGGATCGGCATTAACTTTATTTATATGTGATATGTAGACAAGCTAAGAAAGCCAGTTGAAAGTACAATCATAAGAGCTTTCTCAGTGTGCCATTTATGTTTCTAGACCATTTTTAAAATGTGAATTTTCTTTCTACAGTGAAAACTACTATTATTTTTAAGTTACATGCCAATAGACTGTTTTGTAGTTTTATTAATTTATTATTTTTTTCTGCTGTTTTTGTGTGTATAAATGTTAAAAGAAATAAATAAAATAAAAAAAGGTACATTTCCAAAAACACCTGTGTCTTTTTTTGTATTTTCGGTATTTTCGGCAGCTTTATCGTTTAATCAAAATAAAATGAGAAATCTGACTGATAGCCAAGTTTGTGTGGAGAAAAAAGAGCCATGCATGTGATGTAAGGACCGACTGAACGATGCTAAACAGAGACAGAAATTAATGCTAGAAAGTTGACAAATTTGAACCAAAATCTCCTGGACTTCAGAGGTTTTAAAAAAGGAAAATACAAAAATTAAAAAATAAATCAACAACAACAATGAGAGAAAGCAATAACAAAAAAAGAAAGCAAAAGCCATTTTATAGCACACATACACACAAAAAAGTCTGAAATAAAAACATGGGTGTGTAAAAAGGTAAAATAATTGTATTTGAGTGTGTGAGTAAGAGATAATGATCCAATGACAAATATACTGGTAAAGAAACTATTAGGAGTCTTGATTTAACAGGTTAGCTTTCAGTCTTAACTTCAAATTATTGAGGGATGAAGATAGTTTCACTACATGAATATGAGAATTCCAAAGTATGGAGCCTCTGTAACGATGAATGATGGAAGGTAAATAATAATTAAATAATTTAGGTAGGATGATAATAGAGGCATGGAAGAAGAACAACAATAAGTTATGAAGTGATGCGCACGAATAAGTTAAGAAAGGAAGAGGGGAATAAAAAGAACATAAAAAGAGAATATGATGGGAAAAGATGCATGAATGGAATAAACAAGGGAAGTTAGGAAAGTTAGAGACATTTTAAAAAAGAAAGGCAGGAAATAGGTAGAACCCCACAGAACTAAAACAAAACAAAAATAGCCACAAGAAAAGATTTTTAATTTGATTCTATGAATTTGCAGAGCTGGATCGATTTGTAAGCAGCCCTAAGGGGCAAAAAGTGAGCTGTAGGCCCCCACTGAGCCCCCATGGTCCTGTGTTTGGCCCTTAGTTGTGAAGTATAAACTGTAATATTAATGCACTTATAATTAATAAACAGTAGGTCAGAGGTATGATCACAATATCCTGTTAATGAGGTGCAATAACTTGTTCTCAGCACAAGCCAAAATTCAATACATTTTTTGAAAATACACATAAAAAATGTTATGCTTGCTTGAAGTGTTTTTTTTTACTTATTGGGAAATTGTCAATGAGCTAGAAAGAGACAACTTCACACAATTATTTATGCAGGGTATATGGGAGGAGGAAGGAAGATTCAATCAAAAAACAACAAATAACAAAAACGCTGTCATCAATCATCAATCAATCATCACTGAGCATCCTCATAATGTCATTATCATTAATGTGAATCATCAAAAATCCTCAGCACCAAGTCAAGTCAAGTTAAGTCAAGTTAAATTTTATTTCTATAGCGCATTTACAGACGGCTGAGACGCACCAAAGTGCTTTGCATAAAAGTGCATAAAGTGCAATAAAATCCAGGATTTACAAAGGTAAAAGAAACAAAAAAGGGCTAAAAGACATTGCCTGCAAGAGTTAAAATAAAGCAAAAGAAGAAGGGATAATTTAAAGGACTTAAAAGGGGACACTATTCTCTAGCATTTGCAAGAGGAAGACGTTAATTGAAAGCAAATGAAAAGAGGTGGGTCTTCAAGATAGACTTAAAAACATCCAGGGACTGTGCTGCATGGATGTGCTACTGCAAAGATTCTGTCACATCGTCACAGTTTCTGAAAGGACGTCATCAGCTGCTGTGACTCTGTTTCCTGCGAGTGAGACGCAGCTGGCTGCAGACAGCGGGGAGTCAATAACAACGTAAAAAGAGTAATGGAGTGAAACGACTGAGAAGAGCGTCTTTTTGTTTTTCTAAGTGCGTGTGATGGAGTTCACAGGGTGGCCGACCTCACGACCCCTCAGAGACGCTTTCACCTCACACAGAAATGGAGAGCAAAACATCCGCAGTGACCCACAAAACACATTTCACTCTGGGAATGTGGAACAAGTGTGTGTGTGTGTGTGTGACTATTTTAATGTGGATAGGAGTGACAAAAAGGTTGTTTAGGATCACACAACCCATGTTTATCTACAGTCATGGTCAAATTATTAGACCAATCTTATTTTATTAAATTAAATTAAATTTCTTGTTCATTTTAATGCCTGGTACAACCTAAGGGACATTTGTTTGGACAAATATAATGATAACAAAATCGCTGATAAGAGTTGAACTTAAGAGCTGATATCTAGACATTTTCCATGGTTTTCTTGATAATGATTTTGGTTATTATAATTATTATTATTATTATTATTGTTGTTAATAATAATAATAATAATAATAATAATAATAATAATAAAGAAAACCATGGGAAATTGTACCAGGCATTAAAATGAATAAGAAATTTTTTCCATGACTGTACTTACGTGTGTCTGGCATGTTTATTATTATTATTATTATTCTGCTGCATTTCAAGGACAGACTGTATCTACAACAGTTGCATGATGCTGTTAATGTGATATCAAAAATATGTCCTTTTTTCAGAATAATCTTTAGTGCACGAACACACAGGTGCACCTACACACACAGATTTTCTGAAGTCCTGAAGTAATTTCTTCTAGGAAAGGATGCCAGACTTGACTCAGGATTTACTTTTTTTAAAGGATTTCCCATTCTACTCCAGTGACACTTTCACTCATGTGATGATTTGTATGATATCTTTTGAAAAGTTCTGCACAATTTTTCATATATTATCTTATAAATGTCCCCCAACACGAGCTATCAGTGCACTTTTGCAAGCAGCTGCAGTGCAGAACTTGTTTAGGCAACAAACTACTTGGTTAGGCTTAGGAAAAGGTCTTGGTTTGGATTAAATTAACTACCTTTTGGCATCCTGGTGGCACACTGGTAGAGCGCATACTATTAAGGCTTTGTTCTTGTACGCAGGCAGTTTGAGCTTGAATCCGGCTTGGAGCCCTTTTCCTGCATCTTTGTATCTTTGGCTCTGTATCTCTCACTATCCAATAATGCAAAAATAACACACACGTGAATTATATTATTTAGCTATATTTGTGTAGTATATTTTATGTTACAAGTGGTATATTTTACATTACTTTTAATGTAAGCCTTCTGCTTTTCTAAAGGGCCCCAGTCTGACCTTTTCTTCAGAACAGAACTGTAACAATTGGTTTAAACCACAATAAGTACTGTAGGATCTGGGATTTGTCAGACATTAGAGGCTGTGGAATTTGAATATAAACAGTATAAGTTGTATCGTTTTAAGGTGAAAAGTAGACTTAGCAGCATGCTTGTTCATGAAAACGTGCCCCATACGTTGAAGATGTGGGTTGTTACAGTTATGGTTTACAGAATTGCTTAAAAACACCCTAACACAGACAGAAAAGGCATAGAGAACAAGGGATTTTATTGGAGGGACCCCTTTTTTCAGCAGCTTTTGAGATTGGACAAAGTTCTCCTCCGCTGTACCTAGACAGTGTATTCTGATGTCTGATAATAAAGAAAACTAAAAGGAACTTCAACTTGATCTTTAATTCACTTTCTCACTCAGTTTGAGGTAGTAAATTTACACTACATTTGTTACATAACATGAGACACCAACAGTTGTCTCCTGGTTGAAAACTCCTGTGTTTCCATTTAGTTGACCTCCTCATGTTGGGACTTTGTCACTCTACCTCTCTATGAAGCATCCAGACCCCTTAGGTCATCTGGAACTGGCTTGTTGCGTGTCCCAAGAACAAGAGCTAAGCGGGGTGAGGCAGCTTTCAGTTATTATGCTCCTCACCTGTGGAACAAACTACCTGTAGATCTGAGGTCTGCCCAAATGCTCAGCTCCTTTAAATCAGGACTAAAAACACTATAGTTTACTGCAGTGTACTCTTAACCTCAACACTTATCTGCTCTACTCTACTGCCCTTACTTTTTAACTACGCAATGTTTGACTTGTGCTTTTTATGATTTTATCTATTTTCTTATCCTGCTGTATCTTATTTTATCTTATTTGTATTTTTATTTCCATTTCCCTGCTTTAATTGACTGTTTTTATTGTTTTCAATTGTGTCTTGCTGTTTTTAATGTGTATGTAAAGCACTTTGAATTACCTTGTGTTGAATTGTGCTATACAAATGAACTTGCCTTGCCTTGCCTTGCCTTTATACCGGACGTTCTTCTTTGTAGCAGCATTGCACGTCCTGGTTAACTGCTAACGATTATGTGGCTTTTATACGAATTATAGTGCATTACTTTAACAAAGTACAAACAGTAAATGAGAAGAGCCTGCCCAGTGGGAGGATCCAACATGTTATATGGGCTTCTAGCAGGTTTATTTGACCAGGATTACAAGGGGAACGTTTTCAGAAGTCTCTTAACCCTTTATTGGGTGAAGAACTAGATTAAAGTGCCAAATCTACAAGAAAAAAATGTGCAGATTTAAGAGATTTAAAGTGGCAAATCTGCTCAAAAAAAGTTGCAGATTTACGAGACAAAAGTGGGGAATAAACAACTTTTTTCTCGCAGATTCACCACTTTATTTATACACCACATTATATTTTTACACATTCTGGCTCTATGTAATATCCTCCAATATTCTGAATTTGGAATTTGCAAGTATTTCAATGAGTGCCCTATTAAGGGAAAACTGCATTACAACATAATGAAAACAGTCTTTGCCGTGTTGAATCATCTCTTCAGCAATTCAATTCTGAAAACTTATCACAGGAAAATTCACGTGCTGATTGTGATTTTTCTCTGTGGTTTGATTCCTGACTGATCAGAGCCAGTGACAGATGATGCAACATTGCTCACAGGCTGAGCCCTCACAGACTTTTCACTAAAGTTTCTCTTTAGTTCAATTTCAACCACTGGCCTGGATTTTTTAACCTCACAATAAACGACCACACCACCCCCTCCTTTCTCTATGCGAATATATTTGCATAATTTACTCTGGATTATCTTTAATTTATGCAGAAACTGCTTTCCACTTGTTAGGCTGAATGTTTCCAAGGGGGCTAATAAAATTAGTTGTACTCCCACAGAGCACCCATTCAGGGATTTTTTTTGGGAGCTTTCCGACAGTTTTCCATGACTTCCCTACAAACTGAACCCGGGCTCAGACTGATTTTTCCCTCCAACACGAGTCTGTGACCTGATGTGATCCCTAGAGCCCAAAAACAAACAGGCCAGATAGTGAGACAGGCATTATTTTCTCTTTCACCTTTTTACTATGTGACTCATTCAATAGAGCCCAGGCCACATGATCAAGCAGCAGAAAATATTTACAGCACAAAACAAGCTGCTGTGAAGAAGAAGAGCTGTTTGGTGGTTCAGAGTTTTGAACAGTTGTGCACAAATTATTGATCATGCAGAGGGGAACAGAAAAAGATCGATCAGCAAATCGGCACAGGAAGTGAATGTGTGTGTTTTTAATGGAAGTGTTGCAGGTTTGAATCCTGACAGGAGCAAATCTTTACATCCCAAACAACATACTGAAACACTGAACTGATGCAGTGGAGGTACACATGACAAAAGAGCATTTCTGTGATTGATTGATTTTATATAAATATGTTTTTCTGTGATTGCAGTTTTGCCAAGATTGAGGCAAAATATGAAGGAATAAAGGTTAATTCTTTCAGAAGCAAGGTTCAGAAGTCTTTAATTTTCTAAATAAGATGTTTGATTATGCAGCTGCAATATACAAAATATATACATTTATATTGCAACTCAGTACACATGTAGAAGTTGCTGTATAAGGCAGTTTTTCATCTTAAACACATGATAACTTTTTTTTTTACTCATGTGTTTTTATCTGACTTTTCCATTGATTACTTATTCGTTACTTCTTTTAACCCTTTGGAGTTTGGGACGCTTTTGTCGGTTTTTGACTCCTTTTCATTCTGCCTGTATAAACCACAAAAAACCCACACAAAAAAAACCCCCACACATAAAAACACACAAAAAACAAAACAAAAAAATTCAAAAACACATAAAAAACACAAAAAAATCAAGAAACACACATAATAACACATAAAAACATACAACAATACAAAAAACACACACAAAATTAATAAATACAAACAAAAACACACCCAAAAACTTTTTTTTTTTTTTTACAAAAAACACACTAAAACACACTTAAAAAACACATGAAAACACACACACAAAAACACACAGAAACACACAAAGAAATTACAAAAAAACACAAAAAAGGAAAATCATGTTACTACACTTGTACACAGGTGTTGTTGTTTTTTTTTTTTAAACCTTGCATTAAATTGGACATGGAAACTTCTGGAAAGGCCAAAACTTTTCGTTTTCACGTTGTGACGTCATGAAGAAGTTGTGCTCCGGCACTTTCGTGGACTCCAGACTGCACAACCATGTTGTATGGGTAATGGGAATGAGGGTTAGGTGCAATTGTTATTCAAGCCCCCCTAAATCTCAGCTGACATGGTTATGTTTAAGATGCTGGAACAGGGTCGGTTTTAACTTTACATAGGAGATACTGGTTTCATATCAAAGGTCTAAAGTTAGGAGAAAATTAGCATGACTTGAATGAAAATGAGCTCTATGGGTACCCCAGAACAGACATGCCGACTTTGTGCAGTTTGGAGCAAAAACAACCCAGATTTCTTGCTTGTAGTACGACTTTGACTGTTTTTCACCTACTGTATTCTAATATTTCTGTGTGCAGTGAGAGCATTTTTGACTCTTGAGATCACTGTACACTGTAAAAAAAAAAGTTGTTTTTACTGTAAAAAAAAAACTGGCAGCTGCAGTTGCCACAACTTTACCGAAATAAATACGGTAGAACTTTTTAAAGAAATTACATTAAAAAGATATCGGCAATGTTGATTTCAGGTTTAAGACTGTCATTTTATTCCATTTTTTACCGTATAAATAAAAAGTTTTTCCATCAAAAGAAACGCTGTTTTGCCATATAATTGACAAGAAAATACTTTATAAATGCTGCATGAATTAAAGATTTACCATTAAATATTACAGTATATTTTGTTAGAGATATGGTGTTTAGTACATTTAACAGTTATAGTGGAGCGGCTAAGTGATATAATCTTTCAGTTTATGATACAAGCGTGAAAATTGGCATGAACACTCTCCATGGGTCACTTGACAAGAAAATTGTCCGAGACATTTAAAATTTTAAGATGGCGGCCATTTTTCAAGATGGCCGACATCTAAGTGGAGCAGTTAAGTGATATAATGGTTTATTTGGTGATACAAGCATACAAATTGGCATGAGCAGTCTCTGTTGGTCACTTGACAATAACCCACCCACAGTTACTTGAAATTCCAAGATGGCGGCCATTTTTCAAGATGGCCGACACCTTAGTGGAGCAATTGAATGATATAATGGTTTATTTGGTGCTACAAGCAAAAAAATTGGCATGAGCAGTCTCCATGGGTCACTTAACAAGAAAATTGTCCGAGACATTTGAAATTGTAAGATGGCGGCCATTTTTCAAGATGGCCGACACCATAGTGGCGCAATTAAATTATATAATGGTCTATTGGTGGTACAAGCATAAAAATTGGCATGAGCAGTATCTGTGGGTCACTTCACAATAACCCACCCACAGTTACTTGAAATTCCAAGATGTCGGCTATTTTTCAAGATGGCCGACACCTTAGTGGAGCAATTGAATGATATAATGGTTTATTTGGTGATACAAGCATAAAAATTGGCATGAGCAGTATCTGTAGGTCACTTGACAATAAGCAACGCACAGTTACTTGAAATTCCAAGAGAGCGGCCATTTTTCAAGAAGGCCGACACCTTAGTGGAGCAGTTAAGTGATACAATGGTTTATTGGGTGATATACGCATAAAAACTGGCATGAGCAGTATCTGTGGGTCACTTGACAATAAGCCAGCAACAGCTACTTGAAATTTCAAGGCGGCAATTTTTTTTTTCAGGATGACTGCCGCCTGCCATGTGGACCTTTAAATTATGAATTTTCTCATAGAAATGTATTGGGTTCCTCAAGAGAGGTTGTTTGACTGTGCTTTGTCTGACTCCTTGCCCACGACCTGCCCAGTTTGGTAAAACCTGACAGGAGTTCCCTCCCACCGGCGTAGCTCTCCGGGTTCACCGAGGTACACAGGCTCCCTTACCATGAGGGCTTTTTAAAATACTTTTTTAAATTACTTTTTTTATAACTTACCATTACTACTGCCATTAAACATGCCAAATAAATACTAAGGGGTGGGGAAACAAAGTTGTGGTGCTGAACGGACAGTGCTCCAAAATAATAATTGAGCAATGGTTAATGCTAAATGGCAATAATGACAGATCCAGAGGCAACAGCAGCTCTGGCTGACACGGAACCATGACAAACAGTATCTGAAACTATACTAGGGAACTAAACTGAAAATGTGAAAGCATTGTTACAAAGTGAAAACTGAACATGTCACAGTAATAGGCTGGTGACAAAATAGAACATAATGCGCCGATGTGGCGAGGGGAAGCCGAGCCATAGGCCTACACTTGAAAACACAAAGGACAACAAGGAATAACACTGGCAAAAGAAACAAGCAAATAAGTTCTAGCAGGGGCAACTGAGTCCATATCTGTAGCACTTACACTTTCCAGTACAAGCCTTGGTGCACCCACATTTTGTCAACTCCCAACAACTCTCCGCAATAGGTGGAAGTGGAGTCCAGAAGACTTTCTACTCCTTGTCCTGTTTAACCCATCCCCAGTCGGACGGGCTCGGCATTTGTGGATGTCTCTCTTCAATGCCTGTCCCCACACATATCCAGCCTCATAAGAAGTCTGGGATCTTCTTGACCTCTTGACATGGATATCTTTGGTATCTTTAGTGTCTTTAGCAGCAGTAGATGCCTTTTTTGTGCCCTTTCCAGCTGTGTGTTGTTGAACATAAGTTTACAGCTTGAATGATATTTTGCTCTGTTTCTTGTCAATGTGCTTTCTATGCCATCACCTTCATCTAGTCGGGTTGGACTACGTAAGATAGGCAGAGCATTTATTTTATGAAATAATGGAACATTTCTTGCAATGGTATCATAACCAGTATGATCTTGGTGTCCTGCTGTTTGTTTTCTCAACTGTTATGATGGCTTCTGCAATGTCTGCAGCAAATTCAAAGGCAGAGGCCGAGGGTCTAGCCTTTTACCACCTTTTAATAAGCACGTTGATGTATGGGATACAACTAAGTTCATGCCTTAACCCTACACTTAGTCCAATTCATCCAATGCCATTTTTACCCTGTACAATCTGTACACCACCCAGTTAACTAAAACTACTCAGAGAGTTGTCGTCTCTTCTTTGACTAACTTTACAATTGGCTGACATTGAACCCCACTCTGAGTTTAACAGCAGTCATATATCACCAGCGTGCCCTGGTAGTGCAGATACTCACTCGTGTCTAATCTGTCCATGATCAACAAATCAACACAACTGTATTACGATGTGTTAAAACTTGTTTTCCAGAATAATCTAAAACCCAATACATTTCTATGAGAAAATTGATCTTTTGAGGATCCAGGGGGCGGCCATCTTGAAAATAGAAATTTCAAGTGGCTGGGAGTGTTTTTTTGTCAACCCAAGTAACTGTGGGTGACTTATTGTCAAGTGACCCATGGAGACTGCTCATGCCAATTTTTATGCTTGTATCACCAAATAAACCATTATATAATTTAATTGCTCCACTAAGGTGTCGGCCATCTTGAAAAACGGCCGCTATCTTTGAATGTCAAGTAACTGTGAGTGGGTTATGGTCAAGTGACCCACAGATACTGCTCATGCCAATTTGTATGCTTGTATCACCAAATAAACCATTATTTCACTTAACTGCTCCATTAAGGTGTCGGCCATCTTGAAAAATGGCCGCCATCTTGGAAATTCAAATAACTGTGGGTGGGTCATTGTCAAGTGACCAACAGAGACTGCTCATGCCAATTTGTATGCTTGTATCACCAAATAAACTATTATATCACTTAACTGCTCCATTAAGGTGTCGGCCACCTTGAAAAATGGCCGCCATTTTGGAAATTCAAATAACTGTGGGTGGGTCATTGTCAAGTGACCAACGGAGACTGCTCATGCCAATTTTTATGCTTGTATTACCAAATAAATCATTATATCACTTAACTGGTCCACTTAGGTGTCGGCCATCTTGAAAAATGGCCGCCATCTTAAAATTTCAAATGTCTCGGACAATTTTCTTGTTAAGTGACCCATGGAGAATGTTCATGCCAATTTTCACGCTTGTATCATAAACTGAAAGATTCTGGCAAAAATGAGCACTTAGCCGCTCCACTATTAGAAAAAGTATATTTTACAAAAGATAAATGCAAAAATCACAGTGATGCTTGTATATATATTACATTATATTTTTGCTACAAACACTGTGCCAATTAATTTTACAGTGGAGTCATTTATTTTTCAAAAAATAACTATAAAAAATACTGTTTTAGCTGATATATTAATTTACAGTGTTTCTTTGTTACTGAAACTGAATTAACCCATTTATCATTTTAAGGTCTTTTACTGTCATGGTTTAGCAGTTTTTCACCGTAAAATCTACAGACATTTTTTTTTACAGTGTATAAAATGAGCTGCTGTGACCTCTAGGATAATCATAGCCTCATGAAACTTTACAACCACAAACTAGAGACCTAGAGCATTCAGAGGATGTAGCTTTACAAAGTTTACTGACAAAAGTGGGATTTCTGCACAGTTTACAGAACAGAAATACTTGCCACGAAATCGCCTGAAAATGCAATTCCTGCAGAAAGCTACAGAACAAGTGCTTCCTTTGTGTCAACATTGACCGAAAAAAATATGTTAAGGTGATTGTTTCATTTTATAGTCACAGAGACAGCTACAGCAAACATCCTTTCAGATGCACTGACGGGTTCCACCCTGGGATGATGTTACATGGGAAAAGGAACCGGCATTGAAACAAACAGACAACAACAAATCCCCGGAGGGAAGGTTCCCAGGGCGTTTTTCAGGACATCAGATAAGTTTTTATTGTTGATGTGTTTCTAACCTTTATTTTTTTCTACAGAGAGACTCTGCTGAGCTTTGTGCTCATCTCCAGCTCCGCCCTGCTTCAAAGTAATGCAGGTCAACACATTCACACATGACACTGACCGCAAAGTCCAGTGGCACAGTATTTTTACCTTTAACTCTATGGAGTCTTGGGCTATTTTGTCCATTTTTGAATCATTTTCATCCTGCCTGTATACGGCACTTAAAAATGTTTTAAATGCCATGTTGGTATATTTTTTTCCAGCACAACCTCGCCTATGTGACCTAATAATTATTTTTTCATCCTGACTTACTGGATCAATAGTTTAAACCCAAAAGAAACAAAGAAAAACCAACATAAAATGTGATTTTGAATCAGTTTTTTTTTTCACTTTCAAAACACTATCATGCTGATGATGAATTTGAAATGTTGCAAATGTGAACGTGGGTTGCAAATATAACATATCAGAGGGTTACATCCAGTTCTATCATTTCATACTAAATATATTTGAGCTTGTCTCCATTTTTACTTGGTATATCATCATCAAACTGAAACTGGCCTCATGGAGTTTACAGCCAGAACTTTAGAGGTAAATTTATAGTAGGACTGCTTTGTTTTCTAGTCTGGGTGTGATGAGGAAGTAATGCTTTGGCGCTTATGGTGACTCCAGAAGGTTAAGTCAATGGATAGATGGAATCATTGGTTCTTATAAACCCTGAGTCAGAAATAAAGAGCTTTCTGGGCACCATTATCACCTGATGGGATTTTGTGATTTCATTCCATTCATTTAGTATTTTAAAATATATTTTACTTTTTTTTTTTCAATATCAACGTGAATTCATTTTTAAATTTGATTTATATTGGTTTAATTCTGTTATAGTTATAATTTGCAAAACACACATAATATTGTCCAAATATTGACAAAACAATAAAAAAAAGAGACTGAAAGACACAAATTACATAAAAAACATATATTAACTGCCTTTATTACAATAAAGGAAGTTTATTAGGGCCACGGGGCAATCGTTCCGAGCACTTATTTATATACTGTGTTATACTGTGGATTTTTCTTATTCCTCTTCCAGACACAATTTAGTCCCGCTACTAGCCAATAGACAAATTATATATCAAAACGTGTGGTTTGATCATGATCGGTTTGCTATTACTTTTCTCTATGGAATACAAATTTTTCGCGACATAAGCCACAAAAAAATGCCCCAATTTTTGCATTGAAGTGAATGGGATGGCCGACAAAAAATGAGCGAAAAAGAACAATAATTGGAGATTTTCAAACGTCTACTTCTCCGGCATAATTTCACCTAGAGACTCCATTTAAACTTTAAACAGTAGACACAAGTCTTGTGTATCGGTGTATTAATCCACGTTTCGATAGGTCATATATTTTTTTTATCAATCCCTGTTCAATGACCATGATCATTTTTGGAGACATTTTGAGATTATAATTGATTTGTATTGCATGGAATGTTTGTGTCAGAGTGTAGAGGGAGAGAAAAAACTGTCAAAATATACATTTGAAAACTGCGCTCCAGGCTTTAAATTCCACTCTACAGAAATAATTTATACATAGAAACGTGGGAAAATTTGTCTTCTTGCTCACAATCCTCTGGTAAAGCTGTCAGAGTTATAGTTTGGGTGTAGGACGCACAGATGCGCCAGCAACACGCACCAACAGCCTCATTGGCTCCCATATTAAAAACGCAGGAAGATTTCTGTAGAAAAGCATGTTTAACAGTTTTTCAGATCACTCTTTGTCTTTATTTTTCTTCACAAAAAACATATGTTGCTGTTCAGGAAGAACTCAGGATGCTCAAAGTGAAGTTGGATCAATGATAGGTATTATGGTTTTGCCAAAAAAGCTTTCTGTTCAAGGCCAGAAATTCCAGTCTGTCTACCTCTGGCTGCTGTCACTGTTCCCGTACATTCAGGTGGCAGTTCATTCTGTTGATTGCTCTGCTCTGATTGCCTTTGATCCTTTGATGTGATTACAGTAACAGATACACGAATGCACGCACACGCGCACACACACACACACACACACACACACGCATTTTGAGGTTAAGGGGCATAGATTGCTGTATAAATAAATACTTGAAAAGGAATGCTTGTTAGGTGTGCTCCTTGTATATTATATAGTATCATAACATTACTAGTATTAATTGTTTGGAATCTCTGAAGAATCTCATCATAGTGTACACACACCGGCAGTAGCCCCCGTGGCCCTTTCAGAATTTCCTCAGAGGAAATTTTCTAATTTTGCCTTGTTATACTGCCACAACTACTTTCCACTGTTATTTTGTAATTTGGTTGAACCAACCCTTTGTCAGCAGCAGTGAAGCTGAATATGGTGTCACACTGAGGATAATCTTCCCCCTCTATCAATACATGGATTGTGATAATGAGGTCGTGTCACACAGAACAGACTGGGTGTCATTAGCCCCCCCTCCCCTGCCCTCCCGCCCCCCAACACACTCACTGTATAAGCCCTCCATCTCTCCTGACAGAGAGGTCAAAGGTCGGCCTCTGGAGCTGGTAACAGTCAGGAGGCAGGTTCAGAGCCCTTTGGGGATCATCACTGGACCAACATAGTGTTGATGTCACATAACAAAGTGTCGGTCCTATCCATCGATAATATGGGCGAGTACACAACTGAGCGCTCTCACAAACAACACAGAGATCATGTAGAGGGACAGCAACTCAATCAGATTTAGAGCAACACATGTAATGCATTGTTCAGTTCAGCACATGTATTGACTGCGAGCAGAGGTCTGCATTAATGCGCAATGTTTTTTTTTGTTGTTGAAAAAATAATAAACTGAATGCTTTATTTTGCAACAAGGGAACTTTTTCAGAAGTTATTGATGCCCCCTGTCGAATAGTGTTTAATATATTAATATACCAGTATATATATATTCAACATTATAGATTAATACTGAAGACATCAAAACTATGAATGAACACATATGGAATTATTATTTATATATGTATTTGTTATATATATTTATATATTATTTAATGTTATTTTTTGTATATATATTTATATTTAAATTATTAACCAGAATATGTTTTGTATTTTAGATTCTTCACAGTATCCACCTCTTGCTCTGATGACAGCTTTGCACACTTCTGATATTCTCTTATTCAGCTTCATGAACTGTTCACATTGATGCTTTTCAGTTAACAGGTGCAGCTTGACAAGAGTTAATTTGTGGAATTTTTTGCCTTCTTAATGTGTTGGGACCATCAAAGCAAAAGGTTAAATGCTACCTTGAAGAATCTTAAATATAAAACATATTCTGGTTAGTTTGATACAGTTTTGTGCACTATATAATTCCATATGTGTTCCATCATAGTTGCTGACAACTCACAGTAAGAGGGTCGCTGGTTCGACTCCAGCATACAGCTCTTTGTGTGGAGTTTGCATGTTCTCCCTGTGTCAGTGTGGGTTCTCTCTGGATACTTCAGCTTCCTCCCACAGTGCAAAAACATGCAGCTTAGGTTTAATTGGTGACTCTAAATTGCCTGTAGGAGTAAATGAGAGGGTGATTGTCTGTCTCTCGGCCAAGGCCAGCTGGGATCGGCTCCAGCCCAAATGCGGATAAGCGGACAAGGATGATGAATGAATGAATGAATGAATGAATGAATAAAAACCATTGAATGAGAAGGTGAGTCTAAACTTTTGACTGGTAGGGTATGTTAGTATGACCAACTATTTCCTACTTCTGCAGCCCCATACCCAGTTAAAGTGTTAAAAACCCCAAGAAAGAACCATGACCAGAACCACTTCATATTTTGGGACCGTTAGTTAAAAATTTTAATTGTAATCAATGAATGTGATCTAGTTGATAAACATTGAGAAAGCTATTGTGAAGTGGAAACATGTACACATCAGACTTTATACATAAAAACGAAACAAAAACAAAGAGGAAGTTCCTTAAACATGCATTCTTCTGAATATCCAGCAGGGGGCGACTTCAATTGTTGGAAAAAGAAGTCACAATGTATGGAAGTCTGTTAGAAAATGACCATACTTCTAACTTGACTTACATCAGCAAACACTCTCATAATAACTTTATGGTTACTTCTTCTTCAAGGCTTCTGCAACACACACTATGTACATTTAAAAAGCTGTGAACTTGTTTTTGATGGAATAGTGTCCACACATTCTAAGTAAGATCCAACCTCTCGTTTCAATAGGATGTTGCAGGAATGAGTCACAAAACAAGGAAATTACATTTTAGCACTTGTATCAAAGAATACACTGTAAAAAAATAAAAATAAAATGTTGTTTTTATGTTTAAAAAATGGCAGCTGTGGTTGCCAGAACTTCACCATAATAAATACGGTGCAACTTTTTCTAATATTACGGTAAATTTATATTAGCAGTGTTGATTTCACGTTTAAGATTGCCATTTTAGTCCATATTTTACCGTAAAAAATAAAAAGTTTCTTCATTAAAAGAAACGCTGTTCTGCCATATAATTGACAAGTAAATACTTTAAAATCTTAAAACTGCATAAATGAAAGATTTTACCATTAAATATTACAGTATATTTCTGTTAGAGATATGATGTTTAGTACATTTAACAGTGAGAAAAAGGTTGTTGTTTTTTTTTACAAAAAATAGATGCAAAAATGATGGCTTGTATATATTACAGTGATTTTTTGTTTTGTTTCACAGTGCCAGTGTATTTTACAGTGGAGTTTTTTTTTGTTTTTTGTTTGTTTGTTTTTCGTTTTTCGTTTTTTTTAAATGTAAAAAATACTGTTTTGGCTGATATATACTTTTACAGTGTTTCATTGTTCCTGACACTGAATGAACCCATTTATCATCATTTTAGGGTCTTTTACAGTCATGGTTTAGCAGTTTTCACCATGTAATCTATAGACAATTTTTACAGTGTAGGTCTGGTGATATTCTTTTTTTTTTTCTTATTGTCAACAAATCCAACTTTAAGTTATGGTGAACATACAGGGAATAAATCAGTGCAACTGTCCCCAAAACTGACACAAATATTTGCATTTTGTGTCACTGAAACTGAAGCTCAAGCCCTCAGTAATTGGACGTTTAATTGAGGTGGAAATGTCTGTTGTGGCATATTTAGGAGTCCAAACAAGCGTCATTATGAATGTGACTCTTTCTGTTAACTCTACATGTTTACTTTCTGCCAAAGCCTTGTTGATTTAGGTGATGGGAACCGGCCGCTCCGCAGTCCTTCCCACTTTGATGTTTCATCCACCATTGTTGGGACACCGCTCTGAATCGCGGCCGGTTGGATGGCTGGTTGGTTGGCAGCCATTGAACCTTTGCGAAGATTAACTGTTATTACCATCGTCTTTGTGCGTTCAGGCTGCTCTCTGCATACCAGCGGCGAAACAAAACGCTCCTCTCCAGCCTCTCCAGTGGAGGAGGCTTCAGAAAACAGCAGGTCTGATTCGCTTTTATCTGCACACTGACGAGAGTGTAAGAGCAGTAAGTGGTCTCTCAACTAACAGCAAGTTCCTTTTTAGGAGAGAAGAGGTCCGATATGCACTGTATTAGCCCCAAACACCACACACACACTCACTCACACACAATGGAAAACTTTCTATTTTGGGACAGACGAGGTCACAGATCACCTTAATAAAGAGGCAGGAATGTGTTGAGACACTTGGGCGTTCACTCCAACTACACGATCTCTAACTCTCCTCATACAGCCTCCTGCAGCACTAATGAGCTTTGCACTCAGCCGTTCATTCAGGCAGTCCTGCTTGTATTTGAAACACATGGTGAGCTACATGCTGCCAACACACGTGACCTCTGACCCCTGCTTCCGTGTGTTGAATCCGTCTGTGCTAAAGGAAGAGAAACGGCAGCAGCTTAAAGTCATTTTGTCAGTTAATAAAAAGGATAAATCCAAGTTGTCCAGCTGTGACCTGAAGTGTAGCTGAAAAATATGTTAATACCGTACTTCCTCAAATAGTAGCTGGGGGCTTCTATTAATAAAAAATCAGTTTGGGACCCGGCTAATAATAGGGGCAGCTTATTATTTGAAGGAGGCTTTTATTAAAAGAAGAAAATCAGAGCTGACCGGCACTTTTTTGTGTTTTACACAGCGCATTGTAGCCAGTTACCCGGATGTCAGCCATATTGGAAGTACTCGGATGTAAACAAACAATGAACAGCACGCTGAATGTTCATTTTAAGCAGGATTTAAAATGTCTAAACGACTAAAAAGCCCAGAAGAACGTGCGTAAATGGCTCGACTTTACAGAGAATGACTAGGACAGCGGGAGAAACAACGATATTCACCTACAGTACTAACTTGTGTGGCCAAACTTCAAAATACAGGTGTTGTGTCGAAATCTGTCAATATCGACGGGGGAACAGACTTTGACATAACACCGGTAAGACACCCAGCTTATAAAAGAGACCAGCTTTTATTTACTAAAAATTGTTTTTACACCCGGTTACTAAATGAGGCCGGTCATTAATAGGGGCCCGGCTTTAAATTGAGGAAATACGGTAATAAATGTTTTTAATCATCCATAATCATTCAATCACCTTCACCAATTCGTTATTGGTGTAACCATGATGACAAAGGTCCCCTAACCTCAACAAGTACTTAGTTTAAACCAAACCATTCTCTTTTACTAAACTTAAGCAAGTTGTTATTTGTCCTTACCCCAAAAAGACCCCATAGTTCATTCATACTAGCATCTCATTACAAGTCATATTTACTTTCATTCTTAGTGTGACCTCTAGTGGCTCTAGTGATTATGACGGGGGCCAGGGAGGAAGTGAGGTGACATACTATAAAGAACAACAAAATGTGCCTAAGGAGGGGTCGGGCTGGTGTCATGGGTCAAATAAACAGAGAACTTTCACCCAGGAGTCCACTGCCTGTGTCCCGTGTTAAACCAAAAGTCAACATTGATTTATTTTACACACATAGAATAAATAAGTAAGTATAATAAGGTTTGGTTGTTGTTGGGTTTTTTTTTGTTTTTTACAACATACTAAATTTACTCTGTTAGGTAAGAAACATGCTTGTTTTAACTGAAACTATGATCTTTTTCTAAACTTAACAAAGTAGTTTTGGTACCCAAACCTAACCAAACTGCGATCATTTCACAACATGAACCATGTGTTTAAAACCAGATACAGATGCACAAGACACCCTTTAATGAGTGTATGAGATACTCAATGCTTTTTATGACCTATCCATGGTCATTCATGAAACAAAAAGAGTGTGAAGGTCAGATCATAGCTTTATTTTGAAAAACCACTATGTATGATACTAACAGAAACTCACACACTGTCCCTGGCATGTTGAATAATACAATTACAATGTTACTTTCTGAGAAAAATCCTCGGGAACTCCCTCTCTACTCACATCCGCAATTCCGACTCCCTCCCCGCCTTCAAAAATCAACTTAAAACCACCTTTTCAAAATAGCTTACAAGACCTGAACTCAAATCTCTAACCTCTAACCAGCAGGGGGAGACTCTGTGGGTCCGTGTTCTTTTGGCCTCAGTGTGGCAGATCTGGTCGTAGACGAGTCACGAATTCCCCACAAACTGAACGATTTTTCAAACCAGTGTTGGCTGTTTTTGAATTAACCTTCCCACTGGTCCAAAAGGAGCCGTTTGCTGGCAACTCTGAGCACAACAGAGCCACCTGACAGAGCCGGCAGCCAGCAGAAATTCACCTCAATGGCTTCTGAAAGCTGCTTTATGTGTGCCCTGCCTGCAACTGAGGGAGGAGAGAGGAAAAAGGCCTTAAAGAAAAAGTCTGCAAAGTGCAACTCTGAACTGTAACTCCGAGTTTCCTAGCAACATGCTGTGAGAGATGAAACCAAGAGTTTTGCAGACCTCTTGGAATCTGCTTTTTTTAATTCAGCGCTATTTTATTGTCTACTTACTGCAGCAAAGTTTGGTTTTATTAGGTAAATACCAGTTTTTTTTACTGTACAAGTTCCTGTCAGTGCTCGTAATCCACTGAAAGTCACATCCAAACACACACACACACACACACACACACACACACACACACGCACACACACACTTCTCCCTCAATGAATTTTCAGCAGCAGCATTCGCACAAGCATTTGCATGCAGGTTTTTTTCTACTGTAATCTCTAGACCTCACAGCTCCCCCATTCTACCCTCCCAAGAAAAAAAAAGAAACCAAGACAAAAGCACGAATGCATAATTAATATAGTGAAGCTGCATTTTTAATTGTTGCTGGTCTTCAAAGTTGCCCAGTGGCATTGTCTATCGGTTCGGGCCCGCTGCTTCCGATGGCAGAGCTTCATTCAGCTCTTTTTAGGGCCCGAGCGCTGCAGAAGCACCGGCAGACAACGGCTCCAAGCTCGCCTCTTTTCTCAGGGTGTCTGCCTGCACAATGGACTTTCTTAGCCTGCACACAAAAGAGGCTGGCAAATGAAAAAACACCCAAATTCAATGGCATTCCTCTCCACAATGCTCTCTGAGAATATGTGCTTGTCCCTCTCCTTCTCTCTCTTCTCTTTCACCATTGGGTGATGTATTAGGATGATGTGAGGATCAGGAAGTGCTGTATTACTGCTTCAAAAATTGTGGTAAATTAAAAGTGGAGACAATTCAGAAGAGAATAATTGTCTGCAGTCAGCTCTGTGAGGCTGAAAAGTATTTAAAAGTAGAAAAAAAAGATGTTGCACACTTTGGCTCAATATGCATATATTTTTATTTGATAGTGTTTCAGCCGACTGGCCTTCTTCTAGATAGAAAAAAGACACTGATATGTATATAGGCCTGCCCTTCTCTCACATGTGATGGTGATTGGATAAGACTCCTTCATGGTTCGAGGAAAACAATCAGAGGATTGCACATTTTACACAGAAATTACCTGAATTGGAAAAAACTTGTCTTCTGCAATATATAGAAATATGCATTTTATATACAATGGTTGTAACTGTATATAACAAAGACAATGTTGATGTTAAGCAACTATCAGTTTGCATGCTAACAGAATTGAATCTTCAAGAGCCAGAGGATCACCAAAGTTATTACTGTTCATCCTGAAGGGAACAGGAATGTCTGAAATTGTATGGCCATCACATGATTACATAAAATTGTCTAAAAACCATGAATTATAATGATTTCTTGTCACGTTAACAGCAAAACTTAGTCTTAAGGAACAGGAAACTCAAATATCTTCTGTATGTAAGTTTACATGTTCTCTCTGTGACTCCTCCAGCTTCCTCCTACAAAATAAATACTCTTGTGGAAGGTTATATTGCTAATAGGAATGGTGATGTTGGACGGTATTTGGAAAGGTGGGAAAGGTTCATTGAAGTGGAAGGCTGGCATTTAACTTAACGCTTTATTATTTTCTCTTAGGTTATTAAGTATAAGTTATTAAGTTATTACTGATATACTGTATTTTTATGTGGTAATTATGTTTGATGTTTGTTTGTGTCTAGTTTAGTGTTAATGTTATTTAATGTGTTAAAGTTCTTATTTAATATTGTTTTATTTATTTATTTATTTATTTGGGTTGGTTTTGTGATTTTGTTGTTGTTCTTTTTTTTCTTTTACTGTGTTTGTCCATTGGTGATTTATGTTGTGTTTTGTTTAAATTAATAAAAAAAAAATACTCTTGTAAATAGGCCACAACCTCATCACATGTAATGGTGTAATGTCAGACCTGGACTCAAACAAGACTCAGAGGTATCACAGTTCAGACAGACTTTCTTCAGTTCTTCAGCCTCCAACAGAGTGTTAAACATTCTATGAAAAATGTCTAAGATAACAAAGGGAAAGGCAAAAACCAAAACGGAAGAAAAACTACTAAAAGAAACATAGAACCTACTGTGCTCCTGCTTGGTTGGAATGAAAACCTGCAGCCACTTGGCCCTTTCCTGGATCAGTTTGACACCTCTGCAAAGGCTTCAAGTCATTGTCCTTAACCTTCTGAAGTCATGTCGCTGGAGCTGATCCCAGCTGACATTACGTGAGAGGCGGGGTACACCCTGGACAGGTCGGCAGACAATCACAGGGCTGACACATAGAGACAGACAACCATTCTGTGGTGCTGGCAGTCGGAGTGGCTGACATTTTCAGTGTGTCAGTGAGTAGGAAACATGGATATGTGTAGGATTATGTATAAGTGTATGGGTATACAGGAAATGTATTGGTACGTTTGTGTGCATCTATGTGTACTGGTATGGTGTACAGATATGCAAGTGTTTGTTTGTACGCTTGTGTGTATCTATGTGTATCGGTATGGTGTACAGATATGCAAGTGTTGATACATAAAATTGATATCATGAAAATGAGAAATTAGTCTGAAGGAAACAGGTAGTTTTGAGTTTGAGTTTCGATTTTGATTTCTGACCTGTTAATATTGTTTAAAGAAGTGGGGTGGGATTGAACAAGTTTTTACTTCTTCCCACCCGTTTTCAAATATGTTGTGGCATTTTTATAGAGTGCTTGGCAGCCTTATCAGTGCAGGAGTCACTAGGGCTGACTCCTTTTGATGCATTATTATTATTGTATAATTGTTGCATATTTGAAATAAATAAATCATTCATTCATTCATTCTGGCTCCCATTCACTCCTATGGGTAAATCAGTCACCATTTAAACCCAAGCTGCATGTCTTTGGCCTGTGGGAGGAAGCCAGAGTACCCGGAGAGAACCCACGCTGACAAAGGGAGAACATGCAAACTCGACCACACCAATGTGTAGCCACTAAGAACTTTAACCCTCTAGAGTCCATGAAACCACCTGCACATTACTTCTTCATGATGTGAAGACATAAAAATGAAGCAACATGGAGCCTTGCTATCAGCTTCCCTCTAAAGTTCTTGCTTGAAACTCCATGCCAGATTTTTTTTTATGTCAAATATATTTAGTAGAAAAAATATAGAAGTAGAGATTATCCTCATTTTACCAACATTTAAAATTCTGTGTATTGATATACAATTTTCAAGATCAGATTTTATGTTTTCCTTTGTTTCTTTTGGGTTCAACATTTTTATCAAGTAAGTCAAAGTTAAAAATGAATTATCAGGACATAAAGGTGAGGTAACGCTGAAAAAATCAACATGGCATGGTGAAGACTTTTTAACAGATTTTTAAAGGACATAATAGTCCAAGATTTCAGAGGGTTAATATATAAATATATAATGTGACCATGTGGGGACCGTGTTTTATTCACTCCAAAATACAGACTTGCAACTTTCTCCAGTTTTTTGTTTGACGTTCCGAGGTCATGTAAAACCAAAGATATGATCGTTTTAATTTGATAGTACAAAAATATTCATTCAAGTGTAAAAGTAGGATGGGACGAGGCAGGCGTGGCATTTTGTAAAAATGGGAAAAAGGGATCTAATCATCTAACACTGCTCCTATAAATAAACATGTTTTTATGGTATTTTTTATGTATAGTTTTATTTTATTTGCATTTTACCTTTATGTGTTCGTATTTGTAACCCATGTTTACATTATTCAGGTCTGAAACTGTTCATTGAGCATATTTGTGGTTTTCATTGTCATAAATAGTACAATATTTATTTCCGATTTCATGATTTTTGTGTATTTTTGGGCTCAATATATTAATAAAGTGGGTTAAAGTGAAAAAATAATAGTCAGATCATGTTGAAGTTGTGCTGAGAAACTACCAAATACCAAACATGGGTATAGCAAATATTATGTGGTATGTAAAGGGCAAATAGGCTCAGACCCCAGAGGGTTAAAAAGGCCTTGTAGAACCTGATAATGCAGGGGTGTCAAACTCTGGCCCGCGGGCCAAATTTGGCCCGCAGTGTAATTTTATTTGGCCCGCGAGGCAATACCAAATTATTATATTATTATTGTACTATAAAAGCTGACCTGCCGGTATTATACGCGCATTTACCGCTAATACTAGATTTATTATTATTTTATTTTTAAATGTATTAACCTGTTGAAAAACTTTATTTTGATATTTAAATCAGAAGGATGCAAATAGAAAAGAGGCATACGATTTTTATTTCATTTTTATTTAATAAATTAATGACATTGATGTGTTTTTTATTTGAAATTTGATTTTGCATGTCTGCACTATTTAGTTATATATTGTATGTTTATAAGCGTTGCTGGTTCCATATTTAATGTTAAAGCAAAACATGTTTGGTATATATTAAAAGGTTTATTTGTTCAATGTTGGCCCGCGATTTTATTCAAGTTTAAAATTTTGGCCCGTTGTGTATTTGAGTTTGACACCCCTGTGATAATGTAATAAATTCCCGATAATGTAATAACCCCGATAATGTAATAAAAATCTGCACTTGAGTCCATTGAAAATGTAATAAAACCTGATAATGTAATAACTTCCCGATAATGTAATAAAGTGCATTTCCCAATAATGTAATACACTTACCTCGTTTGTGAAAAACGGATGAACGGGTCAAAAGTTAATAAACATTCAACTTTGACCTGTTGGTGGCGCTAGAGCTCTTGAGCTAGAGTTGCCTACACAGTATCACCACTTGAACCCAAGTAATGGGTGGTCTGCTGTTAAATTATTACAATATTGGGGAATTATTACATTATCAGGACTTGTGAAATGAAGGCTAACCTGATAATGTAATAACCTCCCATTAATGTAATAATTTATTACATTATTGGTAAAAAGTGTATTACATTATTGGGAAATGCACTTTATTACATTATCAGGAAGTAATTACATTATCAGGGTCTACAGGTCTTTTATTAAATGTATCGTTGTGCTTTGTCTTTTAAACCTGTTTTGAATCCTGTTGTACTCTGTAGCACCTTGGGATTGCTTTTAACAATGAAAAGTGCTTTACAAATAAAATGTACTATTATTAGGGCCGGGACTTTAACGTGTTAATTAAGATTAATTAGTTACACAAAAATGAATGCGTTTTAGTCACACTTATTTTTGCACCGCGGAACATTTCTCACTGGATGAGTTTCAGGCAGACCGATTATACTGGAGCACCAACTAGCGTTCATGAGTTCAGACAACAACAAACCACAGTGAACATGAAGGAAGAAGCTGATGAGACGCTTTGGTTGGCCCCGTGGATGATGGGAAATGTTGTTACATAAAATGAATGGTGTTTTACTTAAAAAACCAAAGTATTATAGTTTACAGAAGGTCTACCTACCTATAGGCTACCTGAATTTCTGAAATGCACTATATTTCTAAATATGCTATTCGCAATAGCATATTTAGAAATATAGTGCATTTCAGAAATTCAGGCCCTTAATGGCAAAAATTGCACTGGTCTGTTGGACTTGAACAAAAATAAACAATATTTTTGTTGCTTAAACTTATGTATTCAGTCATTATTCAATGGCATACTAAAAATCCATGTGAAAAAAATGACTTCTCACTGTTCTCAGGTCAAATATTTATACGCGATTAAAATGCAATTACAAAGCCTCTAATTAATTAGATCGAGTCCCGGCCTTAATTTTTATTATTATTATTATTATTATTTTTATTATTATTATAATTATTATTATTATCAGTTGGGAAGTGTTCCCAACTGTGAGTGAGCAGGTCGATGTTATGATCCAGACTGCTGCTGCTCAGATGGGGTGACATTAGCTCCCCTATCAGATCCTCTGTGAGAGGAACTGCAGCGGGTGAGATGGGAGCTGGAGGTCTGTGGGGTTTGGAGGTGGGAGGGGTCTCTCTACCATTGTCGGGTGCACATTGAGCCCCGTTGGCACGAAGGCAGGCAGCTTACCACCGCAAGCCTCTGGGAGCCACAAAGGGCCACGATGGAGGAACGTCACCAACACCAGCAGCCTAATCCTCCTGCCCTGTACATCTGCGCCGGGCCCGTTTCAAAAGCCAGACCCCCCCCCCCTTTTTTTCTTTTCTCTCAGTTTTATTCTGCAGCAGGAGAAAGGATGGGCTTTTGTAGTGGCCCATAGTGTCACACAGACACAAGACCTGAGGCTGCCAGTCCTCAAATGGAAGCTCTCTCCGGGCCTTTCACAGCGCTCACTTTGCTCATGTCGACTCGGGGAGAGAGGGGGGAAACTCTCCTTTTAGCACGTGAAAAGGCTCCAGACGGGGACATGAAGGCCGCCTCTTCATATCGGACACAATTGACTTTGAAAGCTTGCGTTTCTCTGAGAGTAGTAGGGAGTGTTTGCCGGGATGTTGGCATCATGTTTTAATTCAATTTGACTGTCAGCAGGTCTCAAATGGACCCAAACAAGCTTATTATAAACGCTCCTCTGAGATCCTGCTGAAGAAAACCAGGGAGAAACATGAATAAAAGGTCAAATGGCTTTTATATGCTGCTGAAATCATTCTGGTCATTTTAAATGTACACAAATCAATGTAAATAAACACATTTTTTCAAAAATGGTAAACAAAAGGCAGATTGTGTGTCAATGGATAAGCCTGGCAATATTCAAAATTACTCTTAAATCAATCAAGATCCTTTTTCAAGGAAAATAACAGGCCAATCAAAAAATGTACACAAAAACATCAAAAGCACACACTGTATGTCAGGTGTTAAGGGTCATTTTATTCACTGCTCATTTTTTTCAGATGCAGAATTCTTTATTAAATCACGCAAACTGGAAATTAGTTCCACAACACAGTATTAGGGATACTGAATTACCACTTGTGATGTTTTGAGAATAAAGAGTAAAATCTAAATTTTGAACATAAAGTCATATTTTTTTTCTTACTTTTTATTTTTTTTTAATTTTTTTTTTTTTTACAACACATGGGAGTATTTTGAGACAACAGTTGTAATATTAAAGGTTAGCTGCATTATTAAGTATATTAGTAAAAGTGTTTAATAACAAAGGTGGTAATATTTTGAAAAAATATTTCCATAATTTGGGAAATAAAGAAAAAAAACTCCATACTTACATAAAAATAATAGAAAAAATAGAAAAAATAGACATGACTTCAGTGTAATAAAATCTTTGTCTGCAAACTTTTTTCATCCATTCAAACATCTACTTCTCTCTTTGTTAAAACAAACATCTGCATTATGTGAGTCTAGAAAAAAAGATGTAACCTAAATGGAAAATGGACTGAGTGTCATCCACTGTTAAAAAATACCGTGTGTTGAATAATTTAATCACATTTTAAACGTTTATGTTTAGTTGAATTTGAGCAGACAGCTGGGATAGGCTCCAGCCCCCCGCGACCCGATTGCGGATAAGCGGGTAATGGTAATGAATGAATGAATGAATTTGAGCATGTATAATCCCTGTACCAGTGAGTATAATAAGAGCTGATGATGCCCTCTGGTGGAGGTTATGGCAACCTGCAGCCTGATGCAGCCACTACTTTAATAACCCTATCACCAATCTAATAATAATCCTAATTATAGGAATGCAATAGAAAGTGAAATAAACTTTCCAGTGGTGGAAAGTCTACGAAAGCACAAGAGCAAGACTTCTTTATGACGTTGCAACATAAAAACAAAGCAGCATGGAGCCTTGTTGTCGGCTTTTTATTTTTTAGAAGTTTCCAAGTCCAATTTAGTGCATCAACTCTTTTTCAGCAAAGGTGAAAAACACCTCGACCAAGAGTACGTTTTTGCAGAGGTTTTTTCAAATTTTGCAGTTTGCATTCAGCATTTTTAGTGCAATATTTTGTCTTTAATGTTTTTTCTTTGTTGTGGTTTGTGTAAATTTTTGTGTCTTTTTGTGTTTTCTATGTGTTTTTTATGTGTGTTTTATCTGTGTTTTTTGTCATTTTTGGGTGGTTTTTTAGAAAAAAAAATATGTGTGTTTTAATTGTGTTTTTATATGGGTTTTTTGTTAAAAAAAGAAAAAAAGAAAAAAAAAAGAAGTGTTTTGTATGTGTTTTTGTAATTTGGTGTGTGTTTTGTGTGTTATTTTGTGTTGAAAATGTTGATCCAGTAAGTCAAAATAAAAAAAATAATAATCAGGTCATATAGGTGAGGTTCTGCTGTAAACAATACCAACATGGCATGGTGGACACTTTTTTAAGTAGTTTATACAGGCAGAATGAAAAGGAGTCAATAACCGACAAAATAGCCCAAAATTCCAAAGGGTTGAAACTATGCGAATGTATAACTATTGCGAAATTCCACACACTTTTGCAAGACACAATATGTCAAAACTGACCAGTGCATGAAAATGTTTTCGCCGGTCAGAGTCTTGCCTTTAAAGAATTAACTATTAACTATGTTTTTTTTTGCTGCTGTGTACTTACCATAGACTGTATATAAATAATGGACGTAGTCACCGCGACGTCATCCATTGGTTTGTGGCCAGTTGGAAGCATCGACTGTATAAATCAGCCTTCAAACATCAGTGAACTCTAACCCTAATGAGAGAAACACATGATTTATATGATACTATAGAATTAGTCCATATACTAAAAATATTGAGTAGTTAATCAATCTTAGTAAGTTTGTTGACAGTAGTGGTTGAATAATAATCAGAGTATGCTTTGTTTTCTCATTGCCATCAAGTTCTTCTTCATTGCATTTTATTTTCTAAAGTTCAGTTATTGGGCAACAAGTAAATGTAAGCCACACATTTACATTAATAACTGGGTTAAAATTGAAACCGTCGTTCTGCCTTTATTATCTCTCTGTGTACAGTATGAGTCTCTTATTTCTCTCCTTGTGTTGCTCCTCCAGGTAGAAAAGGAGAACTTTAAAGACTTTCTCCTCTTGCTGGTGGGTGTCATCTGCCTCACCACCTCCACTGAGAAGTGGGGACTCCAACAAAGAACAGCCCTAAGGCTGGTCACCATGGTGGAGTCAACCCTGCATGGTGAGCACCAAACACTTTACAGAGAGGAGAAACGAGATGCAGTCGACCTGGTGCTCTCTGGGGGTTGCAGAGTAAAGAGATGCAGAATGGGATGTGTCTGCTCTAAACACCTGCTGTTGTCTCCAGCTTCATGTTGGCTTTCATGCATAGACTGTATATAAATAATGGATGTAGTGACGTGACGTCACCCATCGTTACACTCGTTGCCATCTTGCGTTGCCATCTTTTAGCCACGCCCCAAATCATACGATTCTTTATCTTCTATTTTCTTCTAAATGGGGCCATTATTAGAACTATTAACATCAAATTGTCTTGAAGATTTTTTACTAGCGATTGAGACCATAGTGTTGTCCTAAAAAAAACTTCTGAGGTAATAAATCAAATATGAAGTTTTCTCATTTTACACTGGAATAAATAGACAGAATTTTTTTGCAGCCAAACTTAGCGCCCCCTGCTGGAAGAATTTCTGTAGAATTAATGGACGAATAACCAGGTATTAAAGGGACCCAAGCCTCCAACACAAGTCTGATCCAGCAACCCGCGGAGGCGACCCAAGTTGGGCCCTCAGGCCCACGTGCCTGCAAGACACAAGGTCAGAGCAACTTTGATCATTAATTGGAGTAATTGTTGCCAAGATATGCACCACTTCCTGTTATACTGCAGCCTACGGAAAGTTATTCCTCTATAACTCAGGCATTCTTTATGTTCTCAAAATTATTTTTTACATCAATTAGTCATGGGGCACCACAGATTCTATGTGCTAAATTTTGTGCAGATTCTGCGTCTTAAAGTTTGAAAAAGAACATTGTTTTTTTTCGCAATTTAAAAGTTTGTCAAGTAACATGCCAAAACGCTCTTGCCTTGATAATGGCGCCACCTGCTGGTGGACATGTATGAAATTTGGCAGACGCCCTCAGTGGCTCATGGCTCATTAGAATAAGTGTTCCAAGTTTGCTCTGGATAGGTGCAACTGTTAAAGATATGCATCACTTTGTGTTTTGACTGAAACGCGCAGAAAGTCGTTCCTCTGTAATTTGCGCAATTCTTTACACAACTTTTCACTTTTGGTTCCAAAGATTCTGTGTGCAAAATTTCGTGCAGATTGGACTAAGCGCCTCAGAGGAGTTTTATAAGTGGAGACAGCATATACCGTGATTTTGCCCCCCCAAATCTATATATGTTATCATTTTTTTACACTGGTTGTCATTTTGTGTTCTTTTCCTTTCGTATGTGTGCATGTTTGTGTATGTATGCATATGTGGGCATGTGTATGTATGCATGTATGTATGTATGTATAATTACGGTGTATAGATAAATTATATTTATGTTTTGTAATCCAAGACAATTTTAACTTGTCATATTTAAGGAGGGTGGGAGTTTTTTAAGTTTTACTTCTTCTCGCTCCTTTTCAAATATGTATTGTACATGTCATGTTAAATGTTTTGTCTGACTCTTTTTATTATTTTGTTTCCATATTCGAAATAAACTTACATCAATCAATCAATCAATGGTCATTTAGAAGGCTGTGGCTCAGTTGGTAGAGGAAGTTTGGTGGTTTGATCCCTGACCATGGCAGCCTACATGTCGAAGTATCCTTGAGCAAGATACTGAACCCCAAATTGCTCCCGATGCTGCGTTCATCGGTGTGTGAATGAATTCCCAATGGTGGCAGGTGGCACCGTTTAGGGTAGCCTCTGCCACCAGTATGAATGTGTGTGTGAACGGGTGATAGAGCGCAGTCAGTAGTGTAAAGCGATTTGGATAAAAGCGCTATATAAGTGCACTCCATTTACCAAACCAATTACAACTGACACTAGGAGACATATTTTATTACCTTTCAAAAAATAGATTCAAATGAAGAAGTGTCATCCCAGATGAGTGTTGTGAATACGATTTATTATAAAAACATTGTTTTTCAACATCTCTTCTGGCATCCTTTGTGCACACAGCAGGGATGAATTAATTTGTGCAGATTTTCAGAGCAGTGTCAGCCAGGACACAAACGAGTACAGCAAAACAGTGAAATTGTTGACTCAACAAACTAGAACCCAAATCGACTAGTTTAAAGAACAAAGTGAGTTGATCATTTCCTTAAAAAGTTTATTATTTAAACAAATCCCTTTCATCAATGTCTTCACAAGCACTCACTGGAAAGAATGGATCTCAAAATCCATGTTACTAACTAGCCTCCAAATAAAGACGAACCGTAAGAGGCACTAAAAAAAAAAAATCCCCATTCTTCGTGAGGAACAGTATCCAAGCAGCACAATAAATAACAGCTCTCACAGATGGTTCATTGTAATAAAATGCAGTACAGCCTTTCCAAATGTATACAGCACAGACTACATATAACGATGGATGGGGCTGACAGTTCCCAAGAAATGAAGGCAAAACATCTGGATCTCGTTCATTCCTCATACAGTCTATGGCATAGAGTGCATCTTAACTCTCCTATGGTGAAATAAATAAAAACAAATGGAGTGAAGAGGGTGAGGAGGCCTGGTGATGTGCTTCATCCATCCTTGGCTGCTTGACAGTTCTTGTGCATTGGGATGCTGTGTTAACTGAGAAAGGCTGCAGCAGAAGTGCAACAGAAGGCAAAGTGGTGTTTTGCCACTCAGGGGGAGGAAGTGAGGGGTACTGTGGGCAGCAGGGAAACAAAGTATGTGTTCACAGTGAATGCAACAAGTGGCCTGAAGTGCTTTAATTCATTCTGAAAACGGTTGTATCTTGTGTGCTTCTTGGCTGTTGAAGGCCAATTTCGTGTCTGTGCTTCTTAGCAAGTTTTACAATCAATGTTCACGTTACAATTAGGGCCGGGACTTTAACGCGTTAATTAAGATTAATTAATTACACAAAAATTAACATGTTAAAAAAAAATGTAATCACGCTTATTTTTGCACCGCAGAACGTTTCTCACCGGATGAGTTTCAGGCGGACCGATTATACTGGAGCACCAACTAGCGTTCATGAGTTCAGACAACAACAAACCACAGTGAACATGAAGGAAGAAGCTGATGAGACGCTTTGGTTGGCCCCGTGGATGATGGGACATTTTGTTACAAAAAACCAACGGATGGAAGCGTCGATAAGAGCATGGCTGTGTTGCTATGCAACAAGGAATTCACATATCACCGCAGCACATCCAGCCTCAAGTATCACCTCAATGCTAAACAGCAGCTAGCGGCTAGTGTGGTAGCTAGCATGGATTGTGTTTTACTTCAAAAACCAAAGTATTCTAGTTTACAGAAGGTCTACCTACCTATAGGCTACCTGAATTTCTGAAATGTACTATATTTCTAAGTATGCTATTGCTACATTTAATGGCAAAAATTGCACTGGTCTGTTGGACTTGAACAAAAATAAACAATATTTTTGTTGCTTAAGCTTATGTATTCAGTCATTATTCAATGGTATACTAAAAATCCATGTGAAAAAAATTACTTCTCACTGTTCTCAGGTCAAATATTTTTTATGCGATTAAAATGCGATTAATTTCGATTAATTAATTACAAAGCCTCTAATTAATTCGATTACTTTTTTTTAAATCGAGTCCCGGCCCTAATTACAATGTTTGTTTGGTTTATTAGTTTGTTCATTAGCCATAATTTAGTATTTCCTAACTCTGAATTGGTCTGTGTAATGATGTAAATAACAACAGCACTTGTTGCGGTTCCTGTAAACACATCACTGGAGGGAGGGGTTTAGTGCGCTGCCAGTCTCATGCAGAGGGGGATGGTGTGTCTGGGCCCGGCTCATAGTGGTAAGTGGCCTGAGTGTAGCTGCTGTTGTGCTGCTGGTTGCTGTACGACAAGCTTTGCGAAGTATCCTGAGCCTGCTGGTTTGGGCCCTCGAAGCCTTGCGGAAGCTGGGGGCCCACGTTGTTCTCTGGCCCCTGACCCACTGCCAGCTGATGGGAGTCACTGCCGCCTGGTGGCTGAGGCAGAGTGTCCAGCTCGTCCACCTGCGGCCCCACAGGGAGCATGACCACCAGCTGGTCCTGGGGAATGTCTGCAGCGGCTGCGGCCAGGTTGGTGGTGGACTTAGACTTGACGCACTGGAAGTCCACATGGCGGCTCTTCCCCTCCTCCTTCTCCCAGGACATGCGGATGAAGGGACGCTGGACATAGTTGTAGATTACCTCTGGACGACCCCCAGGACGCCGCTTCACCTTCTCTTTATAGGTCGGGTAGCCTGGAGAAAACAAACACATTCATCAGAACATCTGAAGAAACTACAGGAGTTTAACCAATAAGAACCCAGAGCCAGTAATCCTAAAGGAATATTATAGGGGATATACCACAGACCAAGTGGACCACATAGAACACATTTATGATGTTTTTTTTATTTAAATACTGATCTGTGATATAATATGTCACATTGGGCGTTTATGGTATTTATTTTTATGATATTTCTTATTTTAATATAAATAAACTCGACACCTTTTCTGCTTACAGTAACACAAATTTGCCTTTTTCTCCAAAACATTTATCAAAATTGTGATATTAATATTGCTGTTTAACAACAAATTATTTTGCAGATTTGTTTTTAAGTGACAAAATAATAATAAATGAATAATAAATAAAAACAAATAACCATTTGCCTTTTTGTTTGCATCTCCATAATGTATATCAAAATTGTGAATTTGTTCAGGAAATATGGTCAGAACAAGTTAAGTGATACAGGACACCCTATTAACAGATTAGAATTGTTAAATGGGTTTAAACTTAGCCTCGTAACAAAAAGTAAGCTTTTTGAAATTAGCTACTTTTTCACATTTCTGTTTCCAGTCACAGCCACATTTTGAAGACATATACACCACACCAGGGTGTTGAGTATGTGTTTCTTAGGGATGAGTTAAGGTGAAGCATAAAGCTGAATATGGGAGATTTTAGAAGATCTAAAGTGTTTGTTACATGGGTTTCACCATGGGTTCTTATGGGTTAAAAAATGTAAATAACACATTACACATACATTTTATTGGTGTTGCTGTGAAGACTTATACAGGGTGTTGACATCAGCTATAGTGTAGAAATGGGTAGTGATGTCAAATCATATTTCAAAAGGATATATAGCCCTCTCTTTGGGAGACGTCCTGCATTGGATTTCTGCTTCAACTCTGGTTCCTGCCACCTGCAGAAGTTTTCTGATGACTCCTTCATTGTTGGATGCATCACCAGGGACAATGAGGCGGAGTAGAGAGGACTGATTGAGAGCTTCATCACATGGTGCAGCAGCACTCACCTGAAGCTCAACATCAGCAAGACCAAGGAGCTTGTGGTGGATAACCAGCGGAATGGACTTAACAAGCTGGTTAGGAAAGCCAGCTCTGTGGTGGTTCTGGAGCAGGTGGCAACCTCCAGGTCTGAGCATGGAGGCAAACCAGGAAGTGCCTTAAGCTGCATTCTACCGAAAATTCCAGCAGGGGGGCGCCAAGTTTGGCTGCAAAAAAAATCTGTCCATTCATTTCAGTGCAAAATTTGAAAACTTGATTGATCACTTGATTTATTACCTCAGAATTTTTTTTAGAACAACACTATGGTCTCAATCGCTAGTAAAAAATCTTCTCCAAGACAATTTCATGTTAATAATTCTAATAATGGCCCCATTTAGAAGAAAATAGAAGATGAATCGTATGATTTGGGGAGTGGTTACCTTTGATTGATTGGTCAATAACAAGGCGAGCCGTCATCAGGAGAGAAGCAGAACAATGCGTATCCACAGCAACGTATCAATAAAGTTATATATAACTGGCACCAAGAAATATCAACACATCACACCCGTTCTTAAGTCCTTGCATTGGTTACCCGTTAGAACAAGAATTGATTTCAAAATACTGCTCCTGGTTTATAAAGCACAACACGGCCTTGCACCTCAGTACATCACAGATATGCTCATCACCTACACCCCAGCAAGAACACTTCGGTCAACAGGCAGTGGCAACTTACTCATCCCTCACACCAGATCCAAAGAAGGAGAAGCAGCTTTTAGTGTTTATGCCCCAAGAAAGTGGAACACCCTGCCTGACACAGTTAAACTTGCCACATCAGTAGCCATTTTTAAAAACAGATTAAAAACCTATCTTTTCTCTACAGCATTTGGTTGAATTGTGTGCATGTGTGGTTGTGGGAGTGGGTGCACATGTGTGAGTAAGTAAGTGTATATGTGGTGAATATGGCATGGCTTGTCTACCTGCACTCTTCAATTAATTTGTAATCGATTTGTTTGATTTTTCTGTGTTTTTTGTTGTTGTTGTTGTTTTAAACTGTAATTATGTGTATTGTGAAGCACATTGAGTCTGCCTTGTGCATGAAATGCGCTCTATAAATAAAGTTGAATTGAATTGAATTGAATATAATGTTATATAGATAGAAAAGAGGATGTTTGCCGATTTGGTCTCATAACTTTGACCCTTTCACTGTATTTTCACTTAATGACAGTTTATTCTTGTTCAGCGTTTGGTTGGACTAACAGAAACTCCAAGGAGTCACTGCTCAGTTTTCTGAGGTCAGTAACATACATTTTGTTTTTGTTTTTTGCTAGCCAGAACTAACATCCCAGTTAATGCTCCAGTTAATGCTAACATGAATTAGCAGCGACTTCTCTCAGTCAGGTTGAGGTGTAGAGAGGCTGTAGTCAGTGATCAGATCCCTCTTGCTCCTCCACAGTCCAGAAATGGTCTGCTCCGCGTATCGGAAACAAGATGGCGACGAGTGTAACGCTGAACTCGATGCTTCCAACGGGCCACAAACCAATGGGTGACGTCACGATGACTACGTCCATCATTTATATACAGTCTATGGTCTGGAGCTGGACAGTCTGGAGTCAGTGGGTGAGAGCAGGATGAAGGACAGAATCGTCCTGGACCATCCCTCTCAGCCTCTCCATGAGGAACTGTGGCAGCTCATTCAGTCACTGGCTCATTCCACCATGGAGCATGACGTAGCACTTCAGAGCTCCTTTGTCCTCACTGCCATCAGACTGTACAACTTCACAGTCTGTCATCATGCTGGCCAGCCCCCCCCTCTCCTTTCACAATTAAAAAAAAGAACAAAAAGAAGAGGTCTATTTCCACCCTACACACTTTCCCTAGACTCAAGTAAAGCACTCATTGCACATATGTTTTTCCAATTCTCTGCCACATCCACACGCTTGCACTATTATTTTTTAGGGTTTTTTATACTATACATTTATTTTTGTTTAAAGTAAATGTTCCACTGTGGTCCTAAGGTAAAGTTACAGTTCTTTCTTTAACAAGTGAAACTGTTTCCATAACCAAAATAGTTCTTACTTTGTGGTTTATTTTTGTATTTCAATGGAGAAAGGATCCCAGGGCCAAAAGTGTTGTGTTCACTACAAGTACAGACTAGTCTCACATCAAAAATGACCCCATAGTTTGGTTACTTGGGAGATTTATCTCTATTTTTTTGCATGCACAATCAAAGATATTTTTTTTTGACATGAAAGACAATAATACTTGATATACTCAGTACCTTCTATTCCCAGTCGTATTTTTTTCAGTCCTCTGTCCTTCAGCACCAGTTTGGCCACGTCTCTGTTCTCTATGTACTTAAAGAAGCGGTACAGTTTGGTGCTGTAGATGACTGTTGAGGGAAAGAGACATGAACGATCAATACATGAATCTTCCACATAACCTTTAGCAACAGCTTCAGATTTTTAGTGTCACTGAACACCATGAAAAGACCACAAAAAACACTTTCATTGTCTTTCAGTACCTACTTAGCCCCAACTCATTGGTTACTACCTACGATATAAATATATAAAACATAAATGTATAGCATAATCTTTTTGAAAAAGGTTATGATTTCTGCCTGTGGGCGGTCTGGGGACATGCGTCATGCGTCATCATGTGTTTCGCGACAGGAAGTAATTCATACAGTTCGTAATTAATACAAACAGTGTACAGAGTTTAACTTTATGTGATTAGAACACTTTGTATGTTTAATTGTTAGCTAATGTTAGCTCGCGGCTACCAAATGGCATCTGCAACAGTGTGTTTGGATCACCTCTGACCGGCCCATACAGGTTGCTAGTATTTAGTTAGGACTAGCACACAGAGATCATGTGGGGGTGGGACTGATACAGACAGATAGAGAAACATGCCTATTATGCTGGCATTGTTTTGAAGTGGAACAGTGGGATGGGCAGCTCGGTAAATTCAGTGCACATGTAAGTGTGTGAATGTGCGCACATGTCTCGGAGGAGGTCGGAGAGGTGGGGGTCGGGGGAATTTGACTGACTGACAGCGTGACAGACACTCTGCTGAGACAACGGCAACACAACAAAAATTACTTTATGTTCTGAATAGTGCAAATATACTTTCAGTAGCTTGAAATGTGACTGTCGGGCCGCCATTGTCTCATTAATTAATGGGAAACCCTTTAGAATGAATATTTAACTGAGCAGAAGCTAACTTGATCTCTAATAGTGCTAGGACAAACGTGTCATTGTCAAATTTTAAGGTCCCCATGCGGTTAAAAGTGAGAATTCCAGTCTATAAATGATTGGCAGATAGCAGGAAGCTGAATTGCTTTCATTGACTTAAACGCTCAGTAGTGTTAATTTTTTACAATTTCAAAATAATCACTAAAAATAGTAAAAAAAAAAGCCCTTCTGGACAGCTTGGGGACACTGTCATTGAACACCTTTTAACGCCTTTAAATTTTAATGAAGTATTCAGATTTTATTTACACAAATTCTTTTTTTCAGTCAAGTTGCAGAACTTTTGTAATTATGTGTGAGAAAAGTATTGAACAGTTGAAATCAAGGCAAAATTTGTAAGGTAAAAAAATGTGGAAATAGGGAGTTTGAAGCAAAACATTTTTTCCCTTCCCTCTGTGGAAGATGAACTATGTCATATCTGACATCTTTTGACTAAGGTTGGAGTGACCAGAATACCACATTTTACCACCAGGTGTCATACTTCACTCAGGAGAAGCTCTCTACTCTCTATTGGAACAAAATGGCTGTACTGGAATAGTCGTTTTGGCTTAGAAGGGTTTCTAACTGAGGTGAAGTATTTTAGTGGAAAAAAATAGCTGATGGAATGTTTTAAATGCTAAGAAAACATGCTTCTTATCTCTTCTTAATTTGCACAAGGGACATTCAACCATCCCAAGAAGACAATGCCATGATTAACATGTTCAAAATAGCCTTTTAAGAGGTGGTGTGAAACATTTTGAAATAGATGTTTTTAATTCAACATGTCTGAAACTTAAAAATGACGATACGTGGAAGGCATAGTAGTTTTGTTGGCCAATTTACAATTATTTTCATACCGTCATACATATTCTCAATTTGGCAGCCATTTCCATTCACTTTTGTACTTGCAAGCCAATATCAAATTTTATTTAAAAAACTTTTTTTTATTTTATTTTAATTGCAACCTTGTAAGTAATCATAATAATAACTTTTTTTTTATCCTGTCCTGTTGTCTTGTTGTTTTTTAGTCTTTTAGTTTTTATCCTGTCCTGTTGTCTTTTAGTCTTTTAGTTTTTATCCTGTCCTGTTGTATTAGTTTTTATCCTGTCCTGTTGTCTTTTAGTCTTTTAGTTTTTATCCTGTCCTGTTGTCTATTAGTTTTTATCCTGTCCTTTTGTCTTTTAGTTTTTATCCTGTCCTGTTGCCTTTTAGTCTTTTAGTTTTTATCCTGTCCTGTTGTCTTTTAGTCTTTTAGTTTCACCCTCTACACTGGGGTGTGTTGAGTCTGCCCGTGGGGATGTGGTCTTGGAGACTCCCTGGGCCCGGGGGACTAGGCGGCTCTGCACCATGTGTGGAGACTGAGATCGAAATTCGTCATGCTGCTATACCAACATAGTTCAACAAAAACTCACAATCTTCTCTACAAACATATCGTAATATCTTGAGGCTATGCTTTACTTCTTGTTGCTATCGAAAGGCGATATAACTATGTGTCAACATTGACATGAGGACATGTTCAGGCCTGGAGTCTCATCACACGAGACATTTGGGGCAGATTGGATAATGTTTGCTGAAGTTATAACTACTTCCTTTTTAAAATGGTGAAAACAGCGTATTTGGCCGCGACACACCAACATACTTTAATAACAAATTAACTGTAAATAACGTTTAATCACAAAAGGTCTCAAGATGGGATTCACCAAGTTGATCAAGCTAAAACTCGAGGAGGAGTTTGTGAAAGGACAGAGCCTAGAAATGGCCCAAAACGCCCTAATATTGCTCATTCAAATCAAGATGGCCAAGTGCATGTTGTTTTTAGGGTACGAGTCCAAGAGGCTTTTTGGTGCGTCTCCACATGTTACAACTGCCTACCAAATTTAGCTTGTCTATGTAAAATTATGCCATGCCCATTTGCCAGTGTCACCACTTTTTGAGTACGTCAACCCATTTAATCCGGAAAAAGCATTACCGCATTTCTACCATTAAAACCGAAAAGCCAATTAATTTGCAGAAAAATAATAATAATTCCTACAATTCCAATAGGGTTCTTGCTGACCCCTGTGGTCAGTGCTCAGTCCATGATTACAATAATATCAATCTTATTTGTATGTCACCTTATGTACAAGTAATCCAGCTTAAAGTGCATTATGATACCAAAAAAACAACAACATAATAGTTGTGTTAATAATCAATGCATTTTCACTTGGTTGTTCACGTATGTCTTACTCTGTGAGTACTCCTCTCCCATCTGAGGAGGGTACTCTTCATCCCAGTCCACCACGTCTTCATCAGTAAGCACCACCACATGACACTCCCTCTCTCCGCTCTGAGCACTGGCCACCATCAGTGGCAGCACCATCTCCTCCAGGTAACACTCAAACTGACGCCGTGCCCCGTCGTTAGACAGCTCGTGCATCAGGGCACCTGGTGAGGAAACATAAGCACATTTTTGATGAGATGGAAAGATGTAGGACACTGGTATTGTTTACTTGTCCTGAAAACAAATAAGACAGTCAAGTATGATTTTGTGATTGAGAATATTGTAGTTGACCACTGTTAGTGCAACTTCAACTACATGAATTGAAACTTCAATTTTATTTTCACTGTATTTAGCACATGTATTTAGACATTTCTGACAAGTTATGAATAATTAATTTGTAAGTCAGAAACCCGTTAGTGGTTACATAAAAAATACAACAGGAATTCTGCATCCAATTTTTCTTTCTACTTAGCATGAGTTTAAATAAATAATGATTCAATTCTTCTTTTTCTTGCATATGCATAACGACTGCTAACCAGTTAACAAAGATGTAAAAAAAGGATTTTTAAGAACAAATGCAAATCAATGCAACCTTGTATTCACATGCATCCACACACTGACCTCCATACCACATTTTAGCTTCTTTTAGGTTATGTTTTATTGGAACAAAAATGTCAACATATTTGTTAGAGCTCAAGGATGCACAATGACTTTTGGTGACCGTAAATGTCAACAGAAACTTTGTTCACAAAAAACCTCCACAAGGAATCATGAAGTGACATCTTAACAGTGTTTCCTGACTACCTGATGTTACCTACTCTGGGCAGACCAAACCATTGATGACTGAATACTGAAATATTCAGGTTTAAGAAAGCCAATCAACAAAATAGTAATGGAAACTAGCTGCAGTCTGCGCCCGTATAACTGTCCTCATAAAATGTATGGGCTTAGTCCCCTGTAAAAAGTAACTATAATTTACCTCCACTATAGTAATGTTTCTTTCTAAGTAGGGCTGTATACTGATGGGAACTTCTTGCCCTTCAGTTGAAAATATCCAGGCAGTACTGCACCACTTATGTTGTTTATGAAAACATCTTCTTATGTAACCTGGTGTCCTCTGTGAGTGTGTGTTCAGGTGGCATCCGCTTGTCCCCTTGGACCTTCTCTCTGGATCCAGAGCCATCGAGGCTTTCTCAGCTACCTTGGTGATGTTATTGATGCCTCTGGTTCTGAGATGCCCAGTACAATGCGGGCTCTGTGGAGGGATTGACCCACAAATCCACAGCCTACTTAAATGGACATGCACTTTGCCTTACAGCCCTGCTTTCGACAGCTGATGACTAGTTCATATTTGGTCGTCTTCCTTTCATGAGCCTGTCCCAAGCGGTCTTCCCATGGCACAGTCAGTTCCATGATGAGGATGTTCTTGGTAGCCTCAGAGACCATAAGTATATCCGGCCTCAAAGTGTTGCTGATGATGTGCTACAGGAATCTCAGCCGTTTCTCCAGGTCCACTAAGAGCTGCCAGTACCGGGCTGTTGATAGGATTCCTGCTGCCACAGTCTTGTGTCATGGCCTTGGCTGCACTCCTGCCTTGACAAAAGATACTGCACTGGTGGTGTTTCACACTTGGCTGCAGCTGCTGACACCCTCTCTGATGATTTACGCAATCAGTTCCAGCACGTGGTTACGGCGCCAGGAGTAACGTCCCTTGCCGAGAACTTTCGGGCAGGAGCTCAGGATGTACTCCAATGTTCCACATGCCATGCTGATATATCCATGCTTTAAACTTTCCTGTGAGGCCAGATCTGTCGACTGATCTTGGCCAGCTGTCCATTTCCTGGCAGGTGGACTGAACCGATGAGGAGTCCTTGAGGCTACTGTCAAACACTTGGCCAAAGCTCTTCACTGGCTTCTCGGAGATGGTTGGTATTTGCTTCCCGTCAATGTTGAATTGGAACCTGTCAGTAACCTTGCCCTTCCTCACCACTAGTTATCTGGACTTGGCTGGTTTAAAACTGATCTGTGCCCACTGAATTAGCTTTTCCAGCCTTTGCAGGATCCATCTGCACCATGGTACAGACTCTGTGGTGACGATCAGGTCATCCATAAAGGCCCTGTTTGGTGGCTGGCAGATCTCTGATTGGGGGGCCCCGACACCTAGGCTCTGCTGACTTCACAATCATGTTCATTGACAGAGCAAACAAGGTTACCGACAAGCTGCAGCCTGTAATTATCCCAACCTCCAGCTTATCAGATGTCCCGGCTCCTGCTGAGACTCTCATCCTGAACTGATCGTAATAGTCCAGGATCAAGCCTGCAACATGGTGTGGCACATGATGTTTGGTAATGGTGGTCTCCACCAGTTTGTGGGGGGTGGAGCCATACTCATTGGCTAGGTCTCACCACAGGACTGTAAGATCACCCTTGTTTTTGCAGGCTTCCCACTCCAGAGATCCCTCCCTTCCGCACCGACGTGTCTATGTAGTTTTTCCTGGAGATGAAGTCAGACAGCCGCTTTGCTTCTATGCCGAAGATCTTTCATTCTATGCTTAGCAGGGAAATCATCCTGACTTGGTCAATCTTCTTTGAAACCTCCTCTTTAGGGATCAAGAGCGCCTTCAGCACATCTCCACTCCTGCACCACCTTCCCTCTCCTCCAGATGACTTTTAGGATCTTCCTGAGTTGCTTGAGTAACAATGGGCAGTACTTGTAGACCTTCATCGGGACACCACTTGGTCCAGGAGCAGAGCTAGATTTTGCCTTACTCACAATCTCCTGGGCCCAGTATTTCAAAACTTGTAATCTGGATCAGGATAATCCGGTTAACAAAATCCTCCTTTTCTCAGTAATGGATCAAGGTGATCCTGCTGACTTTATCTGAGTATTTCAAAACACTGGCAGGGTGAATCACCATGATCCCTATCTGGGCAGATACGGATTTCCAAATCTCGTTGTGTCTCCACATCTGAATGGAAACAGGTGGGACTACCTGACATCGAGCAGGGAGCACGACTTTCACGTAAAAAGTGTAAGTTTACCGTCGTCTAATGTGAAGCGGTTTTAAGGCCAATACGAACGCCAACCAAGATATAATGCAATCCAATTTCTTGAGTTGTCACCTAATTAAAACCAGGCCGTAGCGATCTCTAATTGGCTGTGCTAACGGTAGCTAACACGGCTTCATTGACTTGGGTGTTATGCAGCTAGCGAGGTAGCTACTTTGTTGATGACTTTTGCGGTCTATGGTTAACTTAAAAAGGAACTAATTGGACGTAAATCATACCTTAACTCTTTAAACTAACACCAACCTGTTCAGAGTTTATTAGCGTTACATCATTGGCAACACAGCTTAAAATAATCTGTTCCATGTGTACAGAGCAGACTGCTGCAGTACTTAGGAAACGTAACATTATACGGTACGAGTATTAACTATACAGTTCATTCAGAAGTTTCAGAATGCTCCAGTAATGCTGGTGATGATGTCATGCTTTGTGTACATAAAGATATACTACACCTACTAATACACCTTCTCTTTCTTCTACTTTCAGAGTCCACTCACAGACATGGACCTCTCAGCTATTAAGGACAAGCAGGTCCCTGAGTGCTGGAAATCCTTCGAAACGCTTAAATTGAATTGATACATTCAAGGTTTTCAAGTAATTGGATTTTGAATAAAGTGATTGAAACTGCTTGAAATTGTAATTGCATTACTTTCATGGTATATAGCTTGGACACAAATAGAAAAATATTTTCATCTTAATTGGTCTCCCTAATATAGAAGGCTCTCACTTAACATAATTATGGTCATTTATAACGAAAGGGCATCTGGTTTGATTAAGTAAATTAATCAGTTTTTACACAAACACCTTACTGCATGTTTAAAAAAAAAATCACATTCAAGCTATTTCCAGACACTTTAAATGTGCATTTTTAAGCTTCTGACTGAATTCAAATTTGTCTTCATTTAATCAGAAGCAAAACATACCTTGAAATTGCTTGGAAAGTGCTTCAATGTGCAGCATGATATATTTACAGCAGTTTCATAAAGTGGGGTTGAATATTTTACTATGATTTAAATGTCTTACAATTAGGCTACTTTAATCATTAAAAGTAAAACACTAACGTGTGAGATTAAGTGTAATGAACATCTTGAGTAAAAATATCTAGGAGAAGTGGAGCTGAGACTTTTGTCAATCTAAGTGAAATCCAGCTCTGAGGTGGGATCCAAATGATCCTGAAATTGTGGTATCAAGTTGATCCAGATATCTGCCTTAAGTTTTGAAATACCCAAATCCAGCCTTTTATCTGGATTCAAGGGAGGATTGAATTACCGGAGCGGAATATTAATCCTCAGGATCACGATTATATGGATCTGTGTTTAAAAACCCAGTTATCAGATCTGATCTAGATTTAATCCAATCCGATCAGGATAATCCTATCTGATCACATTTAAAATACTTGGCCCAGGACTTCCTTCAGAAGTGGCTCCCTGGTTTTGAAGACCTTGGTGGGAGGTGGTGGGTCTACAAGGATGTCACACTGGCCAAGCTCTATCTGCCTGTTGGGGTCACTCTAGGTGTTCTGGATGTGCAGATCTAGTTCCTCCCTTGAGAAGACCATTGCCATCTTGCTTCTGACCCAACAGCGATTTGGTGAAGCCAAAGGGATTGGCAATGAATGAAGCCCGCTTTCTGGCTCTCTCCTTCCGGCGCCTTCGGTGCCATTCTGCTCTACGTGGAGTCATCAGCCTCTTCCTCAAGATAGCCCACAACTCTGCCAGAGGGGGGCGCTGGTCCTTGAATGTTCACTGCCCTCTGGTTCATGGTTTAAGGTGTCTGAGCAGATCTCTTCTCCTCTACACTGAACCTCTCCTGGTCTAGACTGATAGTAATAATCGTCATTGCCTGCAGCCTCCGATCCATGTCACCTTTCACAGATGCTTCAAGCACCTTGTTGATGGCTGCTGTCGAAACCTAACCTAACCTTCCCCAGGGGGAAATTTGGGAGAGCTGGCTGTGCCACTGGGAGGCTCAAATTGCTGCGTTCATCGGCGTGTGAATGAATTCCCAATGGTGGCAGGTGGCAACGTTTAGGGTAGCCTCTGCCACCAGTATGAATGTGTGTGTGAACGGGTGAATGAGCGTAGTGTGTAGTGTAAAACGCTTTGAGTGGTCGCAAAAATGACTAGAAAAGTGCTATGTAAGTGCAGGTCCATTTACCATTTACCACCTGAAGACATCAACAGTGATGTAACTTGTAATATTTACCTGTGTAGAGCTTCTTTAACATGTGAAAGTAAAAAATATACACATAGAAAACATGGTTCATATGTGCAGTCTTAGGGTGCTTCTAATGTAGCCTATTTGTTGTTTTCTCCTCACTTGAATTGGTAGCTGTTCTCACGTGCCATCTGATTAGAAAACTGTGTGAAGGATTTAATGGTATAAGTACAGTGGACATGTTTACAGACAAACTCCATCAAAATTCTCTACAGCCGTTAAAGCCGACTGCAAGCTATCACAGCCATGATCAGCTGTCGATGTGCATCCGTCAGGAGGGACTAAGATGCAAGGAAAAGAAGTGAGGAAAACAAGGATCCAATTAAAAGACAACGGGACACACCTTTAGTGTTGGTTTATCCAGAACTGAGACATATTTAAGTTAAACCCAAATCAACCCTAAAAAACACACTAAAAAACAGCAGCTAATGACAAAAGACCCTGAAAAACCACAACCTGTTGGGTTGAATGAGACCTGCTTCCCTTGCTTGATTATGTGGCTGCATAACAAGTCTTAAATCTCATAGCTAATCATGACCTACTTAGAGCCAAACACACACAGCAGCAGCCTGTGTGCTGAAACTCCTTCTCCCACGCATTTAGAGACACAAACATGAACAATTTCAACACAAATCATAAACGCACAGACAAACATCATTGATAAAACACCATTTCCACGTAACAGCATGATGTCACGGGCATAACAAATATGAATTTAAGCAAACAACATTGACGCTAACATTTATGTCAACCTGTTTCAACTGAGTATCTACTGTGCATTTAAGATGCTAATGGAAATGTTACTGCCTACTTTTAGTTCTGACTGAAGAGTGACATTTCCAATTTACGACAGCTCCAGTAAATGACATATATAGGCCATACCACCAATCTCGTCTCCTGTATTGTGGAAATCATATTGTTACTAACTTATTTTCATGTATTATAAAGCTGAGTAGCTAACTATCCACATCACAGTACAGTGGAACAGGCAAAGTCTGGTTCTGTCCTTCTCTAGAGCAGAAATAATACAATAACAATGAAAATGACCTGTGCTTCACACATACTAAAGTCAACGTGTATTTTGTGTACTCACTGAGGTCTCTGCACTTGATGGTGCTGTAGTTGAAGGAGATACAGAGGTAGTCACATGCCTCCCTCAGCTCGGGAATGGAAACGCCGTCAGGGCAGCGGATTATCCCTGACTTGTAGTAATCCTGCCATTTTCAGCAGCGCACAAACAGGCAGAATAGTGGGTGTTCATGCGCGCACACAAGCATGGGAGAAAAAAGAAGACGCCATTATTGATGCTGCTGCACTCACACAGGCGAGAGAGAGAGAGAGAGAGAGAGACAGAGAGTGAGTGAGAGAGAGAGAGAGAGAGGAGGGGGAAGGATGGAGAGCAAGCTGTGTTGAAAGTAAAAACCTGCAACGTCACAGGCGAGTGAGTGAGTGAGATAGTCTCTCTCCCTTCCTTTCTCTAAGAAGAGAAGGGGGAGGGGTGAGCAAATGTTTACCTAAGCAAAAGACAACGTCACTTTCCCTTATATTCATGTCTCCAAAATCCATTATGAGATAACCATCTTGACTTGCTATAGTGCTAATTCAACAGAAACCCTCTTCTGGCTTGTAAACATGTGAACGTAATTCCAAAAACAAGCACCTCCATTCACAACCTGTCTTTGTACTTTTTTTGTTTTCTCATGAACAACAGAACAAGCTGCTGCTTTAATTCCACACACTATCAAGCAAGGATGTTCTTAAGCAATCTCTTAGTATTGGGTGCTCTCCATCAAAGATCTTAACAGTATTTGACTGTGGATGGTGTGTGTGTGTGTGTAAATATTAATCAGAAATGTATAAAGTACAAAAATGACATTCAACAGCAAAATAAGCTTTAGAACCAGTGTTTCCCAAACCATTTTGAAAGGAGAATAAGGGTTCTTCTGTTTTATTTAAGGCATCATATTTTGACAGTCTTCTTGTAAATTCTGTGGTGGATTCTGCCAACACATCCATGTGCTCCTATTTTGAAAGCTGTGTTTGCTTTTATTTTGAAGGTGGGTCTAACGCGTTCTTACTGTACGCTCAGTAAATACATGCAAAAACAAGTGGTGGCTGACTGACTGCAGTGTGCTTTGTTCTGTTCCAGTATCGTTTGCTAGCCTTCTGCTCTAACAGGCAGTCTAACTCAGAAACTGGAGTAATGCTGAGTACTTGTCAGGTTGTCATGACATCTCAAGTGTGTGACATCCTGGCAGTGTTCCATTTGCTCATCCCCGCCACGAGAGAGCGGAAGACTGTTTGGCGGAGCCTCCCGCTGTGGTCTCTGCAGAGTTAAAAAAAACTAAATAATCCGCTATTCTGAAGTAGCGACAGACATAATATAGCATCGGCGGGCTGCCGCTCTAAATGAATATAGCGGAAAGCCTGATCAATCTCTACATCATTTTGTGTTGGCAGTATTATTAGAATAGAAGTACAATAAATCAGCATCAGAATGGAAGCAACTGTTGATGAATACAATTCTGCAAATCCTATTTAATACAATAAATATGTTTCAGCTGAGAAAACTCTCATGAGCAGTGAGCAGTTAACTGTCACTAAAGAGGATGGCAGTTCTAGTGTAGGACCAGGTGTCCCCCTTTGTAATATGCATCTACCTGAGGTGACGTGGGCTGTGGCAGTATACTAAGCCAGAATTGCGACACACACGCCAATGTAATACATCAGCCGAATTTACGAGGAGATTAAGAATAATTAACTATGTGAAGCGCAGTCTACAAAATTCTTAAAGCTTCACAATCTCAACAACTCAAGCAATCTTTTTAGAGGGGTTCTGGTACTATCGCCCGGGAGTGAAATGCAGTTACTTAACTCTTTAGATTGTGCCCTAAATACGTCAAATCAATTAGACAGGGATTTTGCTCAAAATTGCTTCAAAGTAAAAAAATAAATAAAAAAATAAATATACAACCCATTAGTGAAAATAATATTCATGATAATAATAAAATGTATTCATAACACTTGCTTTACAAGAAAGAAAAGCAGACAAGGCAGATACAATGGTAATAAGGCTGAAGAGTGAGGACAGAGGAAGATAATAGAATAAACTAGAACATTTCCTCTGGGGAAATTTTGAAAGGGCCACGAGGGCTACTGCCGGTGTGTGTACACTATGATGAGATTCTTCAGAGATTTCAAACTATGCCCTTTAACCTCAAAATGTGTGTGTGTGTGTGTGTGTGTGTGCGCGCACGTGCGTGTTTGAAGCATGTGTATGCATGTGTGAGGAGTATGCGTGCTTACGCGCATGTGTGTGTATCTGTAACTGTAATCACATCAAAGATCAAAGGCAATCAGATTAAAGCAATCAACAGAATTAACTGACACCTGCTAATGTCCCGAAACATTGACAGGTGGAATTTCTGGCCTCGAACAGAAAGCATTTTTGGCAAAACCATAATACCCATCATTGATCCGACTTCACTTTGACCGTCCCGAGTTCTTCCTGAACGTCTAGATATGATTTTTTAAAAGAAAAATTCAAGAAATAGCTTTGTTAGAGCAAACTAAAAAAACTGTTCCATCTTCCTTTTTTTCCGAAATCTTCCTGCGTTTTTAATATGGGACCCAATGAGGCTGTTGGTGGTGTTGGTGGCGCATCTGTGCGTCCTACGCCCAAACTATAACTCTGACAGCTTTACCAGAGGATTGTGAGTGAGAAGACAAATTTTCCTACATTTCTATGTATAAATTATTTCTGTAGAGTGGAATTTGCGGCCTGGAGCGCAGTTTTCAAATTAATTTTTTGACAATTTTTTCTCTCCCTCTACACTTTGGCGATGATGTCACACACTGTGACACGAACGTGCAATACACACCCATTATAATCTCAGAATTTCTCAAAAAATGATCATGGTCATAGAACAGGGATTGATAAAAAACTATATGACCTATCGAAACGTGGATTAATACACCAATACACAAGACTTGTGTCTACTGTTTAAAGTTTAAATGGAGTCTCTAGGTGAAATTATGCCGGAGAAGTAGACGTTTAAAAATCTCCAATTATTGTTCTTATTCACTCATTTTTTGTCGGCCGTCCCATTCATTTCAATGCAAAATTTTGGGCAGTTTTTCGCGACTTACGTCGCAAAAAATTCGTATTCTGTAGAGAAAAGTAATAGCACACCGATCCCAATCAAACCGCACGTTTTGATATATAATTTGTCCTGCAACTCTTCAAGTTGTAGGACTAGTAGCAGGACGAAATTGCGTCCAGAAGAGGAAGAAGACAAAATCCACAGTATAACAGTAGCACTGGTCCCTACAGCTATTGCTGTATGGGACTTTTGGGAACCTTTGCGGCCATTTTCCATTATATATTCTGTGTAAACTTGATACTTCGGTATGTGTTTATTTAAGGAACTAGACTTGGTGTCGCAACTGACCATTGTAGTGGGATTTCAGCTATTATGTCCAGCACGTAAGCACAATGTAAACAACTTTCAATGTATACAAAAATATCCGGCACTGAGCCACGGCTGTATAAACTGCATCACTTCATTGTAACTGTATTCATTCTGCTGCATGAGAGATGAATCAGATGTTGTGTGGATTAAATCACCTGCATTGAACTCCATTTCTTCAACTACCTTCTCCTTTCAACCAGATCTACAAAAACGCATCATATCAATACTGAAACCAGGATTTGCGCCTTAATCAACCATTTATGTTGCAGGAAAATGCTTTTCCTGCAACTGTCCATGCTGTCCAGACTCATAATATATGCAGTGAAGGAATTGAATAAAAGGTATAAAGTCTTTTAGCGCCTCACACATATCTTCAACCCTTCAGCACAGAAGATAGATACAATCACCACACTTTCATTGTGGACACCCAAGGGCCATGATAAATAGTTATGGCGTTGAATCATGGCCAGAAAAGTGTTTTTGGAGAACATTATGCTGTCACAGTAAAGTTCCCCTTTTGAATATTGAATTTTATCACTTTATTTTGCATCTTATTTTCATAGTAGGATGTTTGAAGCAAAAATTTCACTTTGTTTTATTCAGTGACTTTGGTGATTTAAAACTGTTACATAACAGCAAAACTAACCTACAAACTAACTGACCGAGGCAAAGGTAAACCAACAACTCCCCTGTTCTGTGAGGTAAAATTAATCTTTGTGTCAATGGAGTCTGGTAGCTTTGAAGAGAGTAAAGATAATGACTTCAGTGTCACGTCAGAAAGCTGTATGATGGCAAGAACATCCTTAAAATAATATGGATTTTTAAAAATATAGTTTTCAACGGTGCTATGTTATCAATAGAGTCAATTAATAGCTAAATAACTTGGTGTACATTGCCTGAGGCAACTACTTCAAGTCGTTCTTCCATTGCTGGACATCAGCCATCATAAATAGAAGGGTGCTCCATTGACGTAGCTAATGAAACAGGGGTCTGGGGCCATACCCCCCCTGGACAATTTTTTTTCCATAAAAGCCCAAGTTTGGTGGCCTCTCACACATTCTAGTACCACTATTCCATCATAAACACTGATCTTAATGATTGTATATTTTAATTAGTTATTGTAAAGGAGAATTAAGGTTCTTGTAGGTTTTATTTAAGGCATCTTATTTTGACAGTCTTGTAAATTCTGTGCTTGATTCTGTTAACACACTGTGCTCTTATTTTGAAAGCTGCACATGTTTAGAGACAGGAAGTATTAGTAGCATTTTGTGATGAAGAACTTTAATTGTAAACTAATGTTAGCTCACGGCTAACGAACGGCATAATGCAACAGTGTGTTTGGACCATTTGGACCTCTGACGGCCCGGACAGGTTGATAGGCTTTAGTTTGGTGCGCACGCAGACGCACACGGAGAGATGTGGGGAAGGGACTGATACAGCCAGGTAGGCATGTTTCTCTAGCTTGAATTGTTTTTAGTCGCAGTGGGGAGGGCAGCTCGGTAAATTCAGTGCATGTGTGTGAATACGCGTGCATGTCTCAGAGGAGGACGTAGAGGTGGTCGGGGTTTTGACTGACTAACGGGTGTCAGACACTCTGCTGAGCAACAGCAACACAATGCAAAATAACTTTATAATATGAGCAGTGTAAATATACCTCCAGTAGCTTGCCCCCAAAAGTGTGCCAAGGTTGGCCTTAGGCTAAATGCCAAGAAAATAGAGGTGATCACCTATAACATCTCACAAGAACATCCACCTCTCACAACGACAGGAGACACTGTGCTGAAGGAAGTCAAGGACTTCAAGTACAACCGAGCAAGACCTGAAAGTGAGGAAGGCACTTGCATGGAGGGCCCTGAATGGCATGACCAGTGTATGGAACTCCAACCTCCCCCGTCAAATCCAACTTAGCTTCTTCTACGCAACGGTGGAGTCTGTTCTCCTATATGGCAGTGAATGCTGGACCCTGAAGCCAACCCTGCAGAAGTCTCTAGACGGGTGCTATACCAGAATGCTGCGTGCAGTACCAGTACAGTAAGAGTACACATGTTACTAACAAGACTCTGTATGAGGGAATACCAAGGTTGAGCCAGAAAATTACAGCCAGGAGAATGAGACTAGCAGGACACTGCCAAAGGCATCAAGCTGGTGCTGTGGGAACCAACACATGGGCGCCGGTCTGTGGGACGTCCCACACTAACATATGTGGATGTACTCAAGGACGATGCAGCACAAAGTACCAATGAACTGGCCAGATGTATGGAGAATCGGGATAACTCATCTGAGGACAACCTAGAGAGCTTGAAATGTGACGTTAGAGCAACACATGAGACTCTGGAGCCGCCATAGTCTAGGTAATTAATGGGAAACCCTTGCATCACTACGTCTAGAAGTAGGAACATTGCCAATATCATGATATGCATTTTTCGTACATGATCAGCTACTCTATGACGGCTCAACCTACAAGCATCATCTGCAAATGGGAATTAAAAACCCAAAATGCTGAAGATCCCTGTCAGCACAAGCAGCAATAATGGAATGGAAGGGGTAGAGTGGGGAAGAAGACTCACAGAACAGAAACAGAGAAAAGAGGAAATTGTCTTATTATTCATATATATCTTGTGTGTAATACAAATGGAAGGATGGAGGCAGATAAATGGTGGGAGAATTAAACAGTGATAAAAAGATTGGTGAAAGGGACAGTGAAAGAGATGTGTTCTATGTTTCAGGAGGGGAATGATCTCACAGGGGGAAAAAAATCTGTCCATAGACAAAGTACACAGAGCTGCTTTGAGCTGAAATTAAGAACTGAACCCAGCCTTCTTACCAAAATGGCTCTGAAGACAGTGGAGCTGATGCCATCAGCCACCTTAAACTCCCCTTTTTCATTGGGTCGTGTAAAGTTGTTGTCGCGTCCAGAGCCAAACATCCTGAAATCAAATAACAGTAGGGAAAAAACACAAGAGTGTCTTCAATCTGTGATCACAGGTAATAGAACAAATTTAGTATCAGTACAAATTAAAAGGACGGCAGAGCAGATCAGTGACCATCTATTTGCTGCTCCCTGGGTGCAGAAATGTGCTCAGCACCAAAAAGTTTAAAAGTTAAAAATTTTTAGTTTTGGGGAATGGCACTTGGTAGACAGGAGTAAAAGTTTAACGGAGCAAAATCAAAAGAAAACGTACACTCATTATAATTTTATACTGCATTACATTAAATCTTTCAATCATTACCTGCCTAGCATAGTGTTTGGTTGAGCTGTGAAGATGGCCAAATCCACCACAAATCTTGTGTTATCCACAATGAGTGTCACTCTTTCTCCAAGCCTTAGGCCACTGCGATGTCCGAGGTCATACACATCCAGCATATCACATGGTCCGGGGCACAGTGTCTTTGGGTGGTGGTCTGCTCCAGGAGGACCTAGCGACTGAGGTATGTGTCCCCCAATCAGGGGTCCTCCAACGTGGGAACAGGGAATAGGAATCCTGGGAGAACATGGACTGGAGGACGAGACGCCATCACGGTCTGTGGGAGGGACGAGGACATTTCGCAATCGTTATTCAGGCCTGGACTTGGAATACCTTAATAGTCATCTTGTTGTATTTGGGTCAGTGACAAATAGGGGTTGGCAAGATGTCAAATGCTGTAATCACAAAAAATTAATATTAAATACTTCATCCACCTACATTGAATTTAAGTAGACTTACACGTATATTTACTTAATTTTAAAAAACATCAAATTATTTTATTTTTTTTAGTATTTCTACATTTACACGTTTCGTCAAAATTGAGCAGAACATATTCTAAATAAAACCATTTTTTTCAAAAGTTTTGACATGTAAAAATTTGTTATATACCATAATGTTGCAATGTAAACATGGATTGTATTTTTTCTCATTTTAGTTCACATTTATTTCACTGTATAAAATCAGATTTTTATGGGGGAAAAATTAATGGTTACACCAACTGACACCGCATTAGATCACGTCATTGACCCATTGCTAACTACCTAGCTATGTGGCAGTCAATTATGATGACATTTTATCATTGTGCAACCATCCAGTTCTGACCCAGCAACTAAATGACCGGTAGGTGATCTGTGTCATCAGCGATGTCATGTACTGCTTTTACAGGATGTGATAACTGCATTATTACAATGTCCAGTCCCTGTGCAGTGGATATGCTCTCCATACTGTTGTTATATTCATGTGATTGGATGCAGAGCACAATACTTACTCCAGAGTTTCCTAAAAGCCTTGAATCATCCATAATTTCGAAAAAATTCAGCTGATGTTAAACAATTGTCACCAGTGTTTTGGCATCCTGCAGTTGTCTCTGCTATGGGTGTATTTTGGTCCATAATATCAAAACGATCTAATTGGCTGGGGAGCTGAATAGTTTGCGTACTACAACATTTGATTTTATAGAAGTGTATATAGAAGTGTATATAGTTTGCTTAATCTACAGACAAAAGTCAAATCCCATCCCTAACAATGGCTGGGTAAGTAAATAATGACTTTTGGGCAGTGAAGTCAAGACTTATAATAATTTCTTCTTTTTTCTACCTCACCATACTGTCGAGTGGGAGAAGTGACATTCCTGATGCAGGGCGTCAACTGGCTCTCTCCCTTCTCGTGGAAGGAGTCGGGTAAGCAGTTGCTGGAATGCCGCTGTTGCTCCCAGGAATGTTCCGCTTTTCCTCTTTCTCTTGTCCCACCTACAGCACTGACATTGGCACCGGCTCCGTAAAGACTCATGGTGCTGACCTGCTGCTGCTGGTCGCAGTCCATTACGGACAAGCCAAACTGCCAATCACTGATGGAAAAGGATAAGATGGACAACAACACAAAGAGTAAATCAATGTTATTAGCATGTCATACAATTTCAGATGAATAGCTTCTGAAAGTTTAAAATCAGACTTAATGTCATGTGGTCTGACTGAGTTTGGTACATGTCTACCAATATCATACATGTATGGCTATTTCGGCATGTTATAAACTACTGACTTCATTACAGACTTCAAATATGTTATGTTTTTTTTAGGGCCGGGACAAGATTAAAAAAAATAATCTAATTAATTAGAGGCTTTGTAATTAATTAATCAAAATGAATCACATTTTAATCGCATATAAATATTTGACCTGAGAACAGTGAGAAATACTTTTTTTCACATGGATTTTTAGTCTACCATTGAATAATGACGGAATACATAATTTGCTTAAGCAACAAAAATATTGTTTATTTTTGTTCAAGTCCAACAGGTTGAGGTCAAGTTGAAGCTCGATGTGCTGCGGTGATATGTGAATTCCTTGTTGCATAGCAACACAACCATGCTCTTCCACGCTTCCATCCGTTGGTTTTTTTGTAACAAAATGTCCCATCATCCACGGGGCCAACCAAAGTGCTCTCATCAGCTTCTTCCTTCATGTTCACTGTGGTTTGTTGTTGTCTGAACTCATGAACGCTAGTTGGTGCTCCAGCATAATCGGTCCGCCTGAAACTCATCTAGTGAGAAATGTTCCGCGGTGCAAAAATAAGTGCGATTAAAATGCGTCAATTTTTTTAACACGTTAATTTTTGTGTAATTAATTAATCTTAATCAACGTGTTAAAGTCCCAGCCCTAGTTTTTTCCAAATGCGGGCATAAAATCATATCAGAGATCCAGACAACTTGCAATCTTTTCTCCCTCTAGAAATGCCATAAAACGTCCCCATATTTTATTAAAGGTGGAATATTTGCCCTTGATCGTAAATGTAAGTTTTTCAAGTGCAAGAGAGTTTGACAGTCCTGCAAACCAGGCTTGCAGACTTGGTCTCGTAACAGATTTCCAGTTTTTGGCTATGGTGTGTTTTGCTTGTCACAAACAATAGACAATCAGTATTACTTAGAAGACAATCCACAGGAAAAATTTCAAGAATGCACAGTTTGGGGCATATGATCAACTTTACTCCAGTGACATGGGAAATTACCTCCAGTACCTCTACCCAGAAGGCCTGGATGATTGGACAGTTCCAAAGGCAATGAAAGAGTGTGCCCTTCATTCTTCATTTACTACATACATCTGGGGAATTGGGGTTGAATTTATTTAACATGGTTGGAGTAATATACAATCTCATTATCCACTTATATTGGAGTAGCTTAAAATGGGTATTTATGGATCGTGATTGAGATTCCAAGCAGACTGCTTGCCAGTCCTCAACTGAGATTTCTCTGTTTAAATCCTTACACCATTCAAGTCTTTTAATTTCTGAAGAGACCTGGGAGCCACTCACAATTGTTTCGTAAAAGCGCGATATCAGGCCCCTTGTGGAATTGTGTTCTATTATTATTTCTTCTACAGAGGATAGAATAGGTAAGGATAAGGATTTTTGTAACTTTGATATAAAGCTTCTGAGTTGCAGAAATTTAAAAAAATGTTTTGGCTGGATGTCATATTTCTGTATCAACCCTACAAAAGGCATGAGAATGCGATTTTACCAAGGCCTTTATCGACCCAAATTTTAACGCCCATATCGCTCTTACCGGGTGTGAAGTCATTATTACCCCAGATTGGAGTAAACTGGGATAGAACTGGTGTTTCACCACTGTTTATGTACCTCAAACCATACTTTTATTGTATTTTTAACAAAGGGATTTTTGGTGGATTTCTTTAATGCATGTAATTTAGCGGAGTACAGATATGAATGGAGTGGAAGAGGAGATGTAGTATATCTTTCAATGCTCATCCAGGACCTAGGTGCCTCTGGGGAAAACCAGCAGGAGGCAGTAGAGAGTTGGGCTGCCCAATAATACCACTGGAGGTTCGGGAGTTTTAGGCCTCCTCTTTCATAGGGGAGATATTACAAAGATAAGCGAAGCCTAGCTCGCCTGTTGTTCCAAATTAAATTGCAAAACATAGTTTTCATTCTTGCAAAAAAATTGGGAGGGGGATCAAGAGGAATGGACTGAAAAAGATAAAGACATTTTGGGAGAACATTCATTTTGAGAATATTGATGCGTCCTATCATAGACATTGGTAGCGATGACCATCTACTAATTGAGTCAGACACAGACTCGACTACTGGGTCATAATTTGTAGATACTAAATTGTCTATTTTAGGGGAGATTCTTATCCCTAGGTATGTAAAGTTATCCAAGACTATTTTGAAAGGTGTTTGAACTGGAGGATTTAATCTCTCGGAATGTTTAAGGAAAAGTATAGCAGATTTCGATTCGTTAATTTTATAGCCAATATAGGCTGCCAAATGTGTGAATAATCTACACATCTATCAAACAGATTGGGTATTGACTGTTCCAGCTGCGATAGAAATATAACAATATCGTCTGCGAATAACCCAATTTTATTTGCTATGTCGTTTATTTTGATTCCAGAAACACACTGACTACTCCTAATGGCAATTGCCAGTGGTTCCACTGCAAGTACAAAAAGAAGTGGTGAAAGGGGGCACCCTTGACGTGTGCCCCTGCCAAGATTAAAGGGTTTGGATAATACATTGTTGGTGGTCACAGATGCTACTGAATTATTATATAATATTTTAATCCAATTGGAGAAATAGTTGCAAAAACCGAAACATGCTAGTACTTTGTGCAGATAGCAATGTTCCACTCGGTCAAAAGCTTTTTCAGTATCCAATGAGAGTACTGCTGTATCTGGCTGTTCCGCTTTTGTATGAATAATATTTAGAACCCTACGGACACAATGAAATGCTTGACGTCCCTTGACAAACCCATTTTGATCAGGATCAGAGAGGAGAGGCAAATATTTTTCCAAGTCTACGTGCAAGAACTTTAGCAATTATCTTTGCATCAGAGTTAATAAGTGATATTGGCCTATAGGAATCACATTTAGTCGGCGATTTACCAGGCTTCAGTATTACAGTTATAAGAGCATTATGCAAGGATGGGGGCAGAATACCTGCTTGAAAGCTTTCTACCAGCATATCAAGTATTGGAGACAGTAGCTTTTCTTTGAAAATTTCATACATATCAATAGGGAGCTCATCAGGGCCAGGGGCTTTTCCTCCATTCATTTTGTCAATAGCATCCGATAATTCGATTAGTGTGATTGGGGAATCTAACTCAGCTTTAGCTTCTGCACTAAGTGAATTAACCTTTAAATTATCCAAAAATTCACAGAGGGTTTCAGAAGTTGCGATGTTTTCTGATGAATATAATTGAGAGTAGTAAGACTCAAATGCTTTATACATTTTTGGGGGAGTTGAAGTTTTTTCACCGTTTGGAGTCAAGATCTCAGTGATTGATCTCTCATTTTGCATTGTTTTTATGCGCCATGCCAGTAATTTTCCCACTCTCTCTTCTTGGTCATATTAAGCCTGCTTGAGTCTAATTAGTCCCACTAAGGCCTTATCAGTTGACAGTTTTGTTATATTTTGCCCTCAAAATGGCTAATTTTTGTTGCCTCTCCCTGGTATTGTTTATTTTTATTTCCAACTCAAGCTCTTTTATATCCATTTCTAGCTTTACCATCTGTAAATATTGCTTATTGGATTTATTTCTGGTGAATCCCATCATTTGACCCCGAATGTAGGCTTTAAAGGCCTCCCATCTTATTGAAGCAGATGTTTCAGTTGTATTCAGTTGGAAATAACTGTCTATATTCCAACCAACATACTCTAGAAACGTAGGGTTTAGTAACCAGTGTGGTTTTAAACGTCAAACAGTCTGCCCTATAAAAGCAGCTGTAGTTGTATAATTAAGCGGAATTAATGCATGGTCAGAAATAAGAATACTTTTATACACACAACCACTGACCCTTGAAATAATTGAGCTAGAAACAAGGAAGTAGTCTATGCGACTGTAGGAATTGTGACTAGTTGAATGACAAGAATACTCCCTCTTTGCAGGGTTTTCTGATCTCCAAATATAATTTAGATTTAGTTTGAGCATAAACTGTTGAATAGTCTTCCTGCTTCTTGGATAGGAAGTATCTATACCTGAAGATCGATCAACTTTCGGGTCTAGGGTGCAATTGAAATCACCCCCCATTATTATATCACCATGGAGAGAAGAGATCAATAGAAACAAGTTATTAAAAAAATTGGGGTCGTCATTATTGGGACCATATAAATTAACAAAAATTAAGTCTTGGTTAAGCAGAGAGCCTTGTATAATGATATATCTGCCCAGAGGGTCTAAAATAGTTTTTTGTATACGGAGTGGAACAGATCTATGCACGAGCACTGCGACTCCCCTGGCATGTGAGGAGAAAGAGCAAGTAATCACCTGGCCTGGCCATCTTTTCCTCAAACGAGCAGTTTCACTTGAGAGTAAGTGTGTGTCTTGGATGAAAACAATCTTTGGTTGGTATTATTTGAGCCTGTTCATTACTTGTTTTAGTTTAACCAATTTCCTAAGGCCTCTAACATTCCAAGAGATAAGCCCCAGGTCAAAGTTTTTGTGCATTAGGCCTATAAAGTAAGATTTCCAAAGTATAGCCCTGTTTATGTAGATTTGCTTTGCCTATGAGACCATGTACCTTATAACTTAAAGAAGAAAACAGTAACATTACTAAAATCAAAAGTTAACTCCTAAAACGAATTATCTATGTGGGAAAAAAAAAAATCCACAGATCCCCCCCTCCTCCTAACAATGACTTGGTTATGAACACTGATCCTTTAAAAGGAGCAGATAAAGCGTCCTGTTATTAGAACTCAAACTGTTTGCTCCGACCATGGTAAGATAAATTGCAATCAACCAAAAACCTTTCAGAATAAAATATCACAAAGCTTAAACCAAAAACTGACGTCCGCTCTCAAAAGCGGCCAGATGCGTTCGCGTGCAGTGTCCTGCCCGGACAAACAGAGCCTAGCCTCCTTTAGGAACAGAATGTCAAACTAAATCTGATTACTTTCGCCTCTTAGGATTTCTAATTGTGCTGTATTAGGACAGTAGGAAATAAGATAACTAGTGAATACAAATACATGAAGAATGAAGGTATGGACGGCCCACAAGGGAGAAACAGCGCTTCTGCCTGTGAGTTAGTTACTATGGCAACAAAATACACATGAGACATGGCATGTATGTAAATAATTGTACCATAATTATTTTTCTTTCACTATTTATCTTACCAAAAGAGAGTTGCTTTTGTGGAAACGAGAACAGAAAAGCTATAAGAGAGAAACATCTGCATTAAGTGTCTTATATATATATATATAGCTACCCATTCTTCTGTTGGCGAACGCGGCAGATGAACTCCTCCACTTCCCCCGGAGTATTTAGCAGGTGGCGGCTGCCCTGGTGGATGATTCTCATCTTGGCCGAGAAGATAAGTCCAAAGTCAATGTTTAAGTCCTTGAGCTGCTGCTTCACCCCCATATATTGTCGCCGCTGTTTCTGTACCTCTACAGATAGGTCGGGGAAAAACATGACGGTTACTTACGGTGATGGTTACTTTTACTTTTTGGCGAGATGCCCTCATCACCCGCACTTTATCCTGATAGTTCAAAAACCTCGTGATGAGAGCGTGGGGAGGTGCGTCCGGAGCCATACGGCCAGGTAGTCGGTGGGCTCGTTCAATGGTGATTGGAGATGGAAAGGTGTCCGGCCCCAAGACTGCAGGTAGCCAGCTTTGGAGAAATGCCACCGCGTCTCCGCCCTCGGCTTTCTCAGGAAGACCGATTAGCCTCAGGTTAGATCTCCGATGCCAGTTTTCGAGATCATCCAGCTTCAAAGTGAGTTCCTTTACTTTATTTTGAAGGGATGTTTCCTTGCTAGCGAGCAAGGAAATGTCATCTTCGGCTTGGCTAATGCGTGCCTCGGCCGCTGTAAGCCTCTCGGAGAAAACGCTGATTGCTTCTTTTATTTTTTTGTTAGATGAGACAACTTCACCTAGTTGAGTAGCGAAGTCTGTCCTCAATGACTGTATGGCAGCTAAAATGTCCGCACCAACAGCTTGGCCGCTAGCAGCTGCTTCCTCTACCTCCATTCCGCCATCAAGTGTTGGTTGATCACTGTTAGCATTCCCCTCCTCGCCAACTGCCTCTGATATCTTCGGTTTGTTTCTATTTTTGTTTGGCATTTTTGAATCACGAACAGGTTAAACATATATTAGACCAGGATGGTCCAAGTCCAAGTTTGATATGTTAAAAACTCAACAAAAAAAAACAATCTTCCAAGTGAGATGACACAACTAATACAGAAACCAAAGCAGTGAGGCATGATTTCATGCAACAATGAAAAAGATTACTTGATGCACGGATTAGATCTTGTCTTGGCACACAGGAGGATTAATGCCATCATACGATACAGAATTGCACAATGGAATGTAGCATTGACTCACACACACGGTTGTGCCGATCTCATTCAGAGTAAAGAGTTTGTTTTTAGCATGCAGAGGTGTGGAAGGAAAAGAGTTTGTAAAATGTCTACAGTCAACTCGTGTGAAGCCTTACAGGAGGAGAGTGCTGCAGAAACAGGGCCAAAACCAAACCACCAACCTCATCCTGCAGTTAAATACACACTGCACCCCATCATCCATTAGTGTGTGTATTAATGTGAAAGAATCTTGAGTTAGCAGAACTCACTCGGGTACAGGACAACAAACAGACGTGGCTTCAACTGTTTATTTGCTCCTCAGGCTATTTTTCCGAGATTTTGGTCTGATAGGTTACAAACACTCTGCCTTGGAGCAACTGATGCTTCCTGGAGTGGTTTGTTGTAAATCAGTGCTTTTCCAGATACAATCCTGAGAGACCCGTTATATGCTCAACATTTCAGAAAAGACTTGCATACACTTTAACGGATTAATGCACAGGAGAAATGCACAGACACTCAGGCCATTGAAAAAGTTATGCGAAGTTTCACTCTTTTTACCTTATTTGTTTTGGTTTAAATTCTGATAAACATAATGAAATGTATCCTAAAAACAGCCCTTTTTGCTATGTACGTGCGTATGTAACTTTGCTATGTAGTTTCATCATGCACAGGCTCAAACATAGTATGAGGTGCTATTGAGTTCGATAGCCATATAATACAGCAACAAATTGAACAACCTAACCACCTTAAAATATGCAAAATAAATGTACGAGTATGGCATTGACAAAAGAGAAGGAAAGAATGACACAATGTTTCCTCTAGGTTTTTTCAGCAGTGGAGGTAAAGGGTTATTTGTACCCTGGATGGTGTGTTCGTGTAAATATCCATCAGCAATTTAGAAAGGATAAAAAATTGACTCAACTGCAAAACAAGCTATATACCCATAGACTATATATAAATAATGGACATAGTGACCGTGACGTCACCCATTGGTCTGTGGCCCGTTGGAAGCATCGTGTTCAGCGGTACACTCGTCGCCATCTTTTGTCGCCATCTTTTGTCGCCATCTTTCTTTTTGTATGTTACCATCTTGTTTTTGGAAACGGAGAGCAGACCATATTTGGCCTGGGGACAAGCGGGAGGCATCTGACGACACTGACTACACGCCTCTCTACACCTCAACCTGACTGAGTAAAATCGCTGCCAATTCATGTTAACATTAGGCCCTTTCATTATAAGTGCGGCCCCACAAATATCCTGCTATATTGCCAGAAAGATCTGTGCCGGCTTTTTGCCTCAGGGCGTTCATAGTGATCCTGCGAAGGTGTAACATTCATGCCCATTCATAGTGCAGTCGATCAAGGTCGGAGGAGATGATAGTGACGTGCATCAGAGCAGCAGCGCTGCATAGTAGCACAGTGCTAATAGGCTACATAGTTAGCACCGTAGCAGTAGATCAGCAGCAGACACTTCGTGTACAGTTTGCATGCCAGTTTGTTAACGATAAGCAGTGGACGCTGTGCACAGTTAGCAATTGCAGCCACAGTTGTTGTGCTGCTGAACAGTGATTCGATGACTGTCAGACCAAGTGGGAGGTGTGTTACACATCACTCACAACGTCAAATATTCCGCCTTGCCGGGATGGCCAGTTCATAGTGGTCCTGCTTCCAACAGTTCCTCCAGTTTTACGCCTCTGTGACTATACCTTTGAAGGCATGAAAAATCGGTGTAATCATTTGACCCAGGCATCCAGCTTTTGCCGCTTTCATAGTGAAGGCAAGCCCTTACAGAGCTGTAAATGTTGCAGCATGAAACAGCACTATGAAAAGGGCCTATTAACTCTAGCATTTAATGGGATGTTAATTTTGGCTACTAAACAAACAAACAAAATGTATGTTTCTTACGCACAAGCAATTTTTAAATGAACAAACTGTTCAAATAAACTGTCATTAAGTGAAAATACAGTGTGAAAGGGTCAAAGTTATAAGATGAAACCGGTAAATGTCCTTTTTTAAAAAAACAACTTTATTGACACAGTGCCGTGGGTACGCATTGCTTTGTTTTTCTCCTGGTGACGCCCCGCCTTGTTAGTCACCTTTCAATATTCTTCAATAACGTTTTTTACTAGTGAATGAGACCATAGCATTATCCCCAAAAAAATTCTGAGGTAAGAAATCAATTGAGAAGTTTTCTCATTTTGTATTGCAAAGTTGCTGTTAGAGGTTTTGGTAGAATGCAGGCTAAAGGTACTCCCGGGTTCGCCTTACAGCTCAGACCCGAAAGTTGCTGCCTGTAAAACTGTTTAGTGTTTCCCACAGGATTTTCTGAGACTACGATGGCGGGACCCGAACAAAGTAGGGGGCATGCTCCCCCGCAGAAATTCTTTTTCCTTAAAAGCCTTCGCTTGGTGCCTCTCGCACATTCTAATGCCACTGTTCCGTCTTAATCATTGCATATTTTAATGGATTATTGTAAAGGAGAATACGGGTTCTTCTGTTCTTATTTAAGGCATCATGTTTTGACAGTCTTCTTGTAAATTCTGTGGTGGATTCTGCGAACACATCATTGTGCTCTTATTTTGAAAGCTATGTGTTTGCTTTTATTTTGAAGGCATGTCTAACACATTCTTACTGTGACGCTTAGTAAATACATGCACCGGAAGTGGAGGCTGACTCGTCACAGTGCGCTTTGTTCTCTTCCAGTAACGTTAGCAGCCATCGGCTCTAACAGGCAGTCTAACCTCACTCAGAAACTCTAACAGAGTGCTCAAGCTGTTGCGGTTGTCATGACATCTCAAGTGTTTGATGTCCTGACAATGTTCCAGTCGCTTGTCCCCGCGGCAACAGAGTAAAAGCTGCGCCTTCCGCGATGGTCACTGCTACAAAGTTTTAAAAAATAAAACAATCCCCTCTTCTGAAGAAGCAGCAGGCACAAATTAATAACTAATTTTCCCCTACATAATAGAAGTTTGTGAGCTGTTTTTAACTGAATAAGAATTTGCCAACTTCAGTTTAGTTTCCATTCACCACACCCAGTGAATAGGCTGATGTTGACGAGAGAAGTCTACCTTGATGAATGAGTAGATCCAGACAGAACAGTGTACTGATACAAAATGACTTACAAAACAATGTGATGACTGTAAATCTATCTATAAAAGCAAGAACCCAATAACCCAATTCACTCTGGATTTCCACCCTGACTTATTTCATCTGGAAGTCTATTTAGCCTACCTATCTTTCAGAGTTTTAAAGTGCGCTACAAGGTTTGATTTTCCAATAATATTCAAATAGTTTCCTGCAAATGTCAAAGTTCAATGTGTATGTGCTGGATGGTGTGGTACCTTATGAAAAGTAAGTGTTTTATGGAGTTGCAGACGTTGTAGTGGTCTGCATGTAATGTGCAACTTCTGTTATTCGCGATTAGCATGCTAAGCAGAGATTTAGCTTTATTCACTTCTTATGTTGCATTACTATGTAATTCAGGGATGACATTCAATGTACATCCATGTATTACCCAACTTTGTTTATTAACACTACGCAAGAGTATTACACCTCATTGTACATCCCACTTTCACACATAACCTCATTTGGCCATAAGTGAAAAATCTACTTCATCTCCCACTATATGAATACATACTTCCTACGGGCACTGCACTAGTCACTTCAAATCCACACAAATCCACAAAAAAAGATATACACAGCCAAAGTTTATTTTCTCATTCAGAATTATTTTTGTTTGATGACACCCTATCATGTCTTGGGGGGGCTAAAACTATGTCCCTTAACCCTCTGGGGTCTATGATCGCGCTGTCCTGTTCAGATCACATGAAGTTTAACAAAAAAGCATTCAACATTGACATTTCTAGGTCATGCAAAATCAAAGATATGATAATAAGATAATAATGGCAATATGTAATTTTGCACAGTTTTTTTTTGAAGAGTTGCAGCTAACAAGGAGAAAAATGCCTATATTTTTATGGGACTTTGTATATAGTTTTATTATATTTAAATGGTACCTTTTTATATATTCATATATGCATCCTATGTTTACATTTTGAATTGTTCCAAAACAGTTCATTGAGCATATTTGTATTGTTTATTGTAGTAAATAGTTTAATTTTTCAACTCGGATTTCATGATTTTTGTGTATTTTTAGGCTCAATATGTTGATAAAGTAGGTTGAATCGCAAAAAATAATTGTCAGATCATAAAAGTGAAGAAAAAATGGATAACAAATATGGGTATAGTAAACATTTGTTATGTGGTACATGAAGGGCAAAATCAAAGGTATTAAAAAACAGCCAAAATAGGCTCAGAACCAAGAACGCACTAAAACAATCTGTATATGAACACAAAGGAGATGAAAACACATTTACAAAAAAAAGTTTCTAAAAAATGCATGTGCTGCTAATTGACTTGTGAATTCTACTCAAAATTTTAATATTTCAGAAATCGAGGGCTAAACCAAGATCCTGGTCAGTTTTGAACATGTCAGCTTCACAGCTTAGCTGACTCTGCCAGTGTCCTTGAAGAGCAGGGTCACCATAGCAGCACACACACTTCTCTATCTGGTTCAGTGTGTCCATCTGAGCTATCTGACACTACACGTCACTGCAAATGTAAAAAATGAATAATAACAGTAATCAGATTCTTTATTATACCATTTACATTATACTGTACATAATATATCCAGCTATGATATGACTGTGATACATTATGTATTTACACTAGGGCATCACAGGAGCATAAATGCATGTTCTATCTGGGATAATAAAAAGAATAGCGGGTCTACCGGCAGCCAATAACCAGACCAGCAGGCTTGAGGGAACATTAGGAACCAAGGAGGCAATATTTCACTCAGGTCAGGCAGCTCCTCTCATCTTTCACATGGCAATGCAAATTCACAGCAGCCAAGATTTCACAGTGCCAGAGAGAATAAGAGGAAGCTCATTTTTTAACTTCTAATAGTTACTGGGAACCCTCTCCCTGATCTAACAATCCCCCTTGTATTTTGCTGTCACCAACACATCTAAGACAGAATAACTGAGACAAAGATCCAAGGCGTCCTGGCAGTCTAATAAAAGCTTTAGGTGAGAGCCCCAAGGGCTTAGGGTCCCATCTATTATTTAGGGTCTGATGACACTGAAGGAGAAGATGCTCAATGCAGCAGTCTGGGTTGAAATATATATAAAAATATATAGTCTGGAATATTAGATCATAGGATTTTATATAGGATAATTATAAGATCACTATTGACTCTCTAAATAGGCTACCAGAGTCAAACGAGTCACGTCAAGGATTATACAGTGAGTCATTGTCTTTGTAGGTCACTCTTATGATTGCAGTAAATCACGCCAGAAGCCGTGTACTAACTGTACATGTTACACAATGACAGCGCTAAAATCCCGGTCCTTTAACCCAGATACCTACCGCTCGGTATCAGAGGGCCAAGTGAAGACAAAGCAGCAGGGGATGAGCTGCGGGATGATAGCGGCACAAAAGCCCTGCGCTCCTCCGAACAAAGCGGGCTTCCCGGGAGCTTCATCCTCGCTCATTACTTTCCAACTTCATAAGCATCGTTCCACACACTCAACTATATTTTAACTAGCTGGTAAAATCCACCGCTTCGACCGCAAGTTTTAAAAGGAAGACGCGCACCTGCTAGTCATTCAGACTCACAGGAGGGACAGAAAACTGTGAATGGCCGCGTGCTGACTGAATCAGAGCGATGATGCCTTCACGGGCTCTTTGAAAGCTCCCACTTCTGAGTTCTCCATTCGCTACTGATGCATTTCATGAATTTTGGATTTCATGGACAAATAGATCCTGCTACGTCAACAGCATCACCAGGGGCGGTTCTACACCAATTTTACTGTGGGCAGGGGCCAGTGTTTAATCTGAGGGGCACATTAAAATTTGCAAAGATGATATTTAAGCATTCAAACCTTTATTTAAGCTTATTTAAAAATCTAATTTAAGTATATTTGGAATATACAAATACATTGATCGAAACAATGAGACTTACCAACAATAACAATTATTTTTGTACGACAATGACATTTCTCATTTTTGTGCACAATTACTTTTTTTAATTTTGAAAGTGCAGTACAGTGAGAATTATCTTTTTTTTCTATGTATATATACAAGCTTATCGCACAATTAAACTATTATACAATGTACACATTCTGGGTTCCTTTTGTGTACAATGAGATATTGTTTGAACAAAAAATAGGTAAGAATTGTTCTGTTGTTCATTGTTATAAATCAATCATTTTATTATTAATTTGACACAGGTGCCACAGCAGGGGCCAAGGGCTTCTTCACAGGGGCAGTGGCCCCTGTACGCCCCTGTGTAGAACCGCCACTGAGCATCATGCCTTCTGATGCAGTCAAACTTCATAAATCGTCACCCTGTTAAATAATCGCCTAACTCATTTTTTGTTTTGCAGGAAACACAAAACAATTCACCAAAAGTGTAACATATGACATTTAGTGATCATTTCACTCAAGCAAAGGATGGCTATTGGCATAGTAACAACACTGTGTGTAAATTATGTAACTTAAGAGAAATAAATGACTTAGGCAATTTTTGAACATGCCTTTGTTTTTTTTTGTTTTTTTAAGATTAATTTTTGGGCATTTTTTTTTTTGCTTTTATTGATAGTGACAGATAGGGGGGGTGATAGAGGGGAAGACATGCGGCAAAGGGAGCTCAGGCCGGATTCGAACCCAGCTCCGCCGCAGCAAGGATTCAGCCTACATGGTAAGCGCTCTACCGGTGTGAGCCACCGGGACGCCCCGATGCCTTTGTGACTTAAGCAAGATATGGAAACACTTTATTTTGAAGGTGTCTACATAAGAGTCACACAAGCCTGCCAGAAACATGACATGACAAGTATCATGAGCATTAATGTTACTTCAAACTGTCATTAATGTTCATGACACATCCCATGTCATGTTCATGAGACCCTCATGTCACTCTTAGTGACCAATATTAGTGTTACCAATATTAATGTGAACAGTAAAACACTGATAAACTAAACTGATAACTAAACAATCTCCCTCTAGCTCTTCTTTGCTGGGTTCTTATCTGATGCCTATGAATGTGGCAAATTGTCAAAGAAGTGATGATTTTAAAGGGGTAAAATCACATGATCTGATCAACTGAGGATGTAGGCGATTTTACCATAGGTGGCCGGCGTCATGAGGAGATGATTTAGGCAACAAAAACAATTTTGACAAAAAATGATTTAGGCGATTATTTTAACAGCGTGACGAAATATTATTTTTGCCCCTCCACATCAACTGAAAGAAGTAACAAACAATGACAGGCTCCTATAAAAATACAAGCTTAAGATGGATGCAGGATATAATAGATGGATCAATAATGAAAGAGTGAGCATGTACATGGACCTTCTCTGTTCAGAAATCACAGGCTGCTAAGCAGTTAGCTGTAACCACCTCCCAGATAAGGATCCCTAACTTACTTTTATACAGTTTTATAATGTAAATGTGCGACTATCTGATTGGTCAAAACTGTTGGGGCACACCATGGTTGGACTCGGCCCGCCCATTTCATTGGCACACAGGCTAGTCCTAGCCTCTTGGTGCTTCAGCTTGCGGACACCGCCCTGTGGAAGGAAAAAAGCGAACAGCACACTTCTGTATCTTGTCTAGTGTTTGTCAGTGCCTATCTCCACCTGGGCCCGTGGCCTTGAATTGCAGCATTTACTAAAGGTCATAATGCAGACTGTTGCTAATTTTATTAATCCCTAACAGTTCAGATCAGGCGGCAATCTCCGTGTCTGAGCATGGAGGCCAACGAGGAAGTGCCTTAAACCTGCAATCCACCGAAAATTCCACTAAGTTTGGCTGCAAAAAAAATCTTCCCATTCATTTCAGTGCAACATTTGAAAACTTCTCACTTGATTTATTACCTCAGACATTTTTCTCAGGACAACACTATGGTCTCAATTGCTAGTTAAAAATGATCTTCAAGACAATTTGATGTCAATAGTTCTAATAATGGCCCCATTTAGAAGAAAATAGAAGATAAAGAATCATATGATTTGGGGCGTTTCTAGCTTTTGATTGACAGGTCACTGACAAGGCGAACCGTCATCAGGAGAGAAGCAGAACAATGCATATCCACGGCAACATGTCAATCGCCGAACGTCACCAGAGGGAGCCGAGTGGTCCCTAGTAGACCTGGATGAACATGAACAGTTCCGAAAAAAGTTACAAGTTAAGTGTGCCACTGCTACCGCTATTCCTCGTCAGTGATCCCGCACAGTTTTGTTTTGTAAAACCTCACGACAGTACTTGCTGTACTTTGTTCCCGTGTGAAGTAAATAAAGAGGATAAAAACTCTCTGAAGTAGCTGCAGTTTTCTTACCGAAAACTAAGGCCTGACTGTGTACACCAGCATAGAAATATATCGTGTTCAAGTGGTCCTTCGAGCCGGATAGTACACAAGCTTCGCCATGGCTACAAGCAGAGGATATTGTAGTGGCAAAAAATTGTTATAAGGAGGAAAGATCACTGAGTCGTTGGAGCATAAGCAAAAAAGGTTTATTCTGATTGCAACCAGGAGAGCACAAGGCACAGTCAAAAAAGTCTGCACAGAGTGAATCTGCAGACAAAGGGAGCTAACAGTTTTTATAGAATTACAATACATGTGTGTGTGTTGGGAAGGAGGCACAATCTTACGACCTTGAGGACTTGAGATAGCAGGCACCCTGCACAAAAACAAGAAGAAGCAGCTGTGCCCTGTTATCTTACAGGATGAAAAGGGCGGATTGTGTTCACATGAAAATGATATAAAGTTATGTGAAAATTATATAAAGTTATGTGAAAATGTTCAGAAGGTTATGTGAAAATGCATACGCATGGCACTTTGTCATAACAATATTATGGTGAGCAGCCACGGAGTCCCCGTCCCAGCAGGGTGCAATGCATTCCCGGACATCTGGAGGACTACGAGCTCGGCTATCCATTCCAACCCCCGCATCCCACCATAACAAGGACAGTATCGCCGACCGCATCACCATATGTAGCAGCACCCGGCACGGTAGGATTCATTCCATATCAAGTGCCTACATATCAGTCCTATGATGTCTGATGATAGACTTCAATGCCTAGAGGCACACTGGCAGACTATGAGGCAACAAATGAGAGAGCTTGAGGCAGAAATGGACAAAATGAGACTGACTTCTCATCCTCAGGTTGGCAACACTCACCCCGCGTATCGCTCACATCAATATGCTGCAGATATGCCTCAGTACAGTAGCCTTCCCCACCTACAGAGAGCTCACATGTATCCCAGTCCAACTAGGATGGCACCACATCCATCTGCACCACACCTGCCAGCTCCAATGGTGCCCCTCTCTCAAGATCAGAACATAGCTATTGCTCCATCAATGCACGCTTCACCCTCTGTTACACTGAGAGAGGCTGTTACACTGAGAGAGGCTGTGTATTTAGCTTCTGCGTCATCGCTGTTCGATGATGTGGATCAAGCCTCAAACGTTGACTCTACAAGATCTGCGCGGCTTTCACAAATGATACGTGTGGATTCTGTATCCTCTGTTTCATCAGCAGCTACTGACCAGGTACCTCCTGTATCGTTGGCGCCGCTTGCACAACCTGTGCCTCCAGTCAACAGGATGAGGTCAATTCCCACTACCTCACTGGTGTCACCTGCAGTCTCCACAGTTCCTGTCCTGTCGATCCAGCCTGCACCTGCCCCATCACGACCAGTATACAGCACACCCAGGTATTGGCAGCTTCCTCCTCAACCATATCCCTGTCCGCCTGTCCAAAACTACTATACACAGTAGCCCATTGCACCTGTGCGGCCCCCAGATAACCTCAATACGCCAGGTGTTTTGGAGGTGGTTATTGCATAATTTGCCATTCCCAAGTGTTAGAGCGTAAAGCTTTTACAGCTTCTAACTCTCACCCGGGTTCTTTCTCCTAAACTTGGTCTTACAAAACACTCAGAACAAATGAATAAAGTCAACCATTTATTGAAAGCTCTGCATCAGCCAAACAGCTGGCGACTCCCACCCTGCGTGGGTCAACTCGCCTCAAAACCACTTCCAGACTTTTCTCTGTCTTGGCTCCCAAATGGTGGAACGAGCTCCTCACAAACATCAAGACCTCAGAAAGCCTGTACATCTTCCGCCGCAGGCTGAAGACCTATCTCTTCCAACAATACCTCGGTTAAGTCATGGTCACCTAACAGATATATATATATAAAAAATAAAAAAAAAACCTCTTATTTCTTTTCTCTTCTTTTCTTCTTTAACATATAGCACTCCTTAGCAATGACAGTTAGCTCTTAAAGTTATGTACTTACTCGATTCCTATGGTCTATGTCTAGTGCCATCAGGTTGAATGCACTTATTGTAAGTCGCTTTGGACAAAAGCGTCTGCTAAATGACATGTAATGTAATGTAATGTAACGAAAGAATAATAGCCAAATGCAATGCTCAGCGCTGGACTCTGCCATGTGACCTCGATGGCACCACAAGACAGAGTGATTACAAACTTCCTTAATGTTACACATATTTTGGCGAAACCCCGTACAATGGGTGGGCTCTTTAACGGAATTGGTCAATTTTGGATGCTTTGGTCACCACCCCTTAACCGAGCATCTTGAAATTTAACATCTCACTGACCCTTTCAAACAGACCTCCCTCTCCCCAGCCACAACGTCCAGCTCCTCCTGGGGGACCCCGAGGCGTTCCCAGGCCAGGAGAGAGATATAATCCCTCCACCGTGTTCTGGGTCTTCCCCGGGGCCTCCTACCAGTTGGACGTGCCCAGAACACCTCTAACGAGAGGCGCCCGGGAGGCATCCTTACCAGATGCCCAAACCACCTCAGCGGACTCCTTTTGACGCGAAGTAGCAGCGGCTCTACTCCGAGCTCCCTCCGGATGTCTGAGCTCCTCACCCTATCTCTAAGGCTGAGCCCAGCCACCCTATGGAGGAAACTAATTTCAGCCGCTTGTATCCGCGATCTTGCTCTTTCGGTCACTAACCAAATTCATGACCATAGCTGAGGGTTGGAACATAGATGGACCGGTAAATCGAAAGCTTTGCCTTCCGGCTCAGCTCCTTCTTCACCACGACGGTCCGGTACAACGCCCACATCACTGCCGATGCCGCACCAAACCGCCTGTCCATCTCACGCTCCGTTCTACCCTCACTCATGAACAAGACCCCAAGATACTTGAACTCCTTCGCTTGAGGCAGTACCTCTCTCCCCACCCAGAGGGGGCAGTCCATCATTTTCCGGCAGAGAACCATGGCCTCAGACTTGGAGGTGCTGACTCTCATCCCAACAGTCGGTTTTCCAGAACCTCTTTGAGGTCAACCGAAAGTCCTCCTCCATGGCCTCCCTGAATTCCTCCCATGCCCGAGTTTTTGCTTCAGCGAGTGCCGCAGCTGCAGCCCTTCTGGCTGAACGGTACCTGTCTGCTGCTTCTGGAGACCCCTCAGCCAGCTAAGACCGAAAGGCCTCCTTCTTCAGCTTGACGGCCTCCCTCACCGCTGGTGTCCACCAGCGGGTTCTTGGGTTGCTGCCACGACAAGCACCGACGGCCTTCAGGCCATAGCTCCTACCCGTCGCATCAACAATTGAGACTTTGAACATGGCCCATTCGGACTCCATGTCCCCAGCCTCACCTGGGATGTTGGAGAAATTCTTCCGGAGGTGTGAGTTGAAGACCCTGCAGACAGGGGCCTCCGCTAGACGTTCCCAGTTCACCCTCACTACACATTTGGGTTTGCCAGGTCTGTACAGCAGCCTCCCCCGCCACCTGATCCAACTCACCACCAGGTGGTGATCAGTCAACAGCTCTGCTCCTCTCTTCACCCGAGTGTCCAGAACATGCGGCCGCAGATCTGATGATACGATAATGAAATCAATCATCGATCTTTGGCCTAGAGTGCTCTGGTACCAGGTACACTTATGAGCAACTCTATGTTCGAACATGGTGTTCGTTATGGACAATCCGTGACTAGCACAGAAGTCCAATAACAAAACACCACTCGGGTTCTGATCGGGCAGGCCGTTCCTCCCAATCACCCCCCTCCAGGTACCATCATTGTTACCCACGTGCGCGTTGAAGTCTCCCAGAAGAACTATAGAGTCTCCAGGCGATACCCCTTCCAGGACACCACCCAGAGCCTCCAAGAAGGCCGGGTATTCCGAACTGCTGTTTGGTGCATAGGCACAGACAACAGTCAGAGACCTTCTCCTCGCGACTTGCAGCCGCAAGGAGGCGACCCTCTCGTTCCTCGGGGAGAACTCCAACAGAGCGGCGCTCAGCCGGGGGCTTGTGAGTATCCCCACACCCGCCCGGCGCCTCTCACCCTGGGCAACTCCGGAAAAGGAGAGAGTCCAGCCTCTCTCCAGGAGTTTGGTTACAGAGCCCACGCTATGTGTGGAAGTGAGCCCAACTATTTCTAGTTGGTAACGCTCCACCTCCCGCACAAGCTCGGGCTCCATCCCTGCCAGCGAGCTAGCCGCTGGAGCCGGGGGTCAGCACGCCCAGGTACCCGCCTTCGCCTGCTGCCCGACTCACACTGCACCCGACCCCTATGCACTACTCTGCGGGGGGTGGGCCCAAAGGTCGGCAGATCCATGTAGCTTCTTCGGGCTGAGCCCGGCTGGGCCCCATGGACAAAAGCCCAGCCACCAGACGCTCGCCTGCGTGCTCCCCTCCCGGGTCTGGCTCCAGGAGGGGGCCCCAGTTTACCCGTGCAGGGCGAGGTAAGCTGATCTTCTATGGTCCGCTTCATAGGGGTCTTTTGAATCGCTCTTAGTCTGGCCCCTCCCTTGGGACCACTTTGCCATGGGAGACCCTACCAGGAGCTATTGCTCCCGACAACACAGCTCCCAGGATCACTGGAGCACACAAACCCCTCTACCACGATAAGGTGGTAATTCTTGGAGGAGTCTAACCAAAATGTCTCTTAAATTTTTGTTTATTTCTGTAGGCCGAAATGACTTGATAATTACTTAATAATCCTGTACTGTCTGTTATTTTACTATAATTGTTTTTGATCATCCAATTAATATTTTGGCTGGCCAATGAATATTGCGTAATCAATGGAATAATCCTTTTTGTGTTGGTCGGTTTTTGTTCTTTGAATGTTTTTAGGCATTGTCTTAATAATGATCTTGAATAACCCCTTTTTCTCAAAGCCCCAACTAAAATATGCACCGCTTCCAAAAAATCTTTTTCTTGTGTGCATATTCTGTGGAACCTTAAGAATTGTGATTTTACCAACCCTTAAAAAGTATGCCTTGGGTGAAAGCTGGTCTTATACAATAAAGCATGGGTGTCAGTGTCTTTAAAGTACACTTTAATATCCAATTTACCATTTGAATAAAAATGTTCCCCTTTATACACTGTGGTATCTAAAAAATCAATTGATTCCTGGCCAATCACATATTTCAATTTAATGGATGGATCATGATTATTTAATATTTCTATAAAATACTCAAAATCCTCCTTGGAGTGACACCATATACCCCAAATGTCATCCAAATACCTTAAATAATGTAAAGGCTTGTTGGGGCATTTTTGCAAAGCCTCATTCTCCCAATTTGCCATAAAAATATTGGCATATGCCAGTGCAAATTTCCCTTTAATTTGTAAATAAAACTGTCCATTAAATACAAAATCATTCTTTGTCAAATTAATTTCCAATAATTTTAATAATTCCTCATCTGGTCTATCTTCTCTTGGATAGTCTTGAAAAATCTTTTTAACTGTGGCCAATCCTGCCCTAATATCAATATTTGTGTATAAACTGTCCACATCAATACTAAAAAACCATGCATCCTTTGCAATCTTTAACCCTTTTACTATGTCAATGAAGTGATATGTGTCTTTCACATAAGAAAGGTGAGTAATCGATAACGGATTCAAAAAATAGTCTATGAACTCCGCCGTCTGATAAGTTTCACTCCCACAATCTGAGACAATCGGTCTACTGGGAGGAATCTCAAATGGAACTGTCCACTGGTTTATGGATCTTTGGTGAGATATAGAATCTGCGTTCCCTCGGCTCCCCATTTCCTTTTAAATATTCCTTTTGTTTACTGTTAGTAAAATTTTTTATCTTTTAATGTATTAATAATTGAATGGACCACTGGAATAGTTTCAAAATATATTGGTTCCTCTAATTTCTTATAATAAGTTGTATCATTTAATTGGCGTTCAAATTCTTTGATGTATTGATCCCTTCCTAAAATCACCACCGCACTACCCTTATCCACTAGTTTAATTACAATGTGTTTATTTCTTCTTCATTCAATCAGTGCCTTTACTTCTTCCTTTGTCAAATTTAGTTTGCCCTTATAGGGTTAGGGTTATGTTCAGCTAGGGTAAGGGTTAGGGTTAGGTTCAGCTAGGGTTAGGGTTAGGGTTGAGTTAGGGTTAGGGTTGGGGTTGGGATTAGGGCTAGGGTTGGGATTAGGGTTAGGGTTATCTTCCGACTCCCAATCAGATGATAATGAGGAAAAAAAAAATAATAATAATAATAATTCCAACACACCTCAAAATGAAAAAGGATACATTCCTGCATTTTACAAAAATATGTTTTCATGATCCTTTCCTATACAAACTACCTTTTGATTGTTTATTTTGAAATGTTCTTTTACTTTTCTCCTATCAACATTGTGTTATTTGATATTCACAGATTTTGAATGCTTTCATTATTGTTATTTTTTAACAAAATAATATAATGCTTTTTCTTATTCTTCCCATCACCACCAGGAAATATTTAAAGAAACACACCCCACCCCACACCCCCTTAATAAGGTGATATGATTGGTACACTTTCATCACCAGAGGGCATGTGGTCCAACCAATCACGGACACCAGAGCTTAAACAAGCCCCCTGTAGTAACACTTATATTTCCTGGTGGTAACTCTCTCATTCCCTCTCGACTCCCGATGAAGCTCTGAAGAGCGAAACGTTGAGTCCAAAAAACAGTTACTTTTTTCCTTTTTACCTCAAAGTTTTTTAAACAGTTTTAAACAATTTTAACAGCCCAGTGTTTCCTTTGGGATTAAGAAGGTTTTACTCCTAGTTCAAGACTTCCAACTACAGCTCTACAGGTGAGGACCACAGAGATAAAAGGAAGGTGAGTGAGCGGTTGTAAAAAAGAGTGTGCGCACACTGAAGACCATCTACACCCCCACCTCACATCCCACCAACAGGAACGGAACATATCAAAACTCCGGAATAAAGAAGGAACTTCAACAAAACACACTCACATGCACTGTCTAACCGACATTTTCCACAGCTGGCTGGAACCTAACAGGAGCAAATAATAACTTTTCTTTTCCCCACAAACGGAGCTGCACCCGGTCGGAGGCCTAAAGCCTTTTGCTACCTCCTCCCGACCGTGAGTGACACACAAAAAATCGTTTTTAACTGAGAGAGTGTAAATATTGGATTGTAAGTGCTATTTTATGATTCCCCTCCCTTTATTCCTTTCTAGAAAAAGCATTTTTAAATTTCTGTGAATTTACATGATTTTAATATTTGTGTTACATCAATGGTTTAATTTTTAAATCCTTTTATTTCATCATTTTATTTCAACTTTTTTAAAATTTTATTTTAAGGTTTTTTTAACTCCCTTTTTTTTACATCGCTTGAATTCTCCCACCTGTTTTAAACTCATGTCCATTGTGTGTTTTTTATTTTTGAAGCAGATTTTTAACAAGGGATCCCAGTAACATGAGCGGAAACTGGAGAAACAGATTCCGAATTTTAGGCACCTTAGAGGAAAATAATGGAGATAAAAATTCCTCTCCACCACCTCCTCCGTCTCCTCCTCCACGTGCTTTTAACTCACAAAAGGGTGAGCACACTACCAATCATACCATAGAAACAAAATCAGACCAAACAAAAACCTACTTCAAATTTCTACAGGCCATTCACCACTCAGAAATAATTACACATTCAATAGCATCGGACTCTTTTCCCAAAGGAATGAGGAACAAAGTATCAAAACTCACAGCATTTATCAAACCAGCAGTACCAAACCACCTACGAAAAAGTCAAAATAACACAGACTCATGGATGAGCACTAACATGGCCATCCTGGGGCAACATTACAATGAGGTCATCTCAACTCACCTGGCAGGCCTTTCAACCTTCCAACCAGAAGGATTTGAAAAAGCCTTAAAATGGGCAAGAACCAGATACGGACGCAGACTGACACAAACATCAGTGGAAACACTGAAATCTATGCTGTTCAGCATCAGGGATTCCCCGGACCCCCCTGAGAGCCCTCTAATCTCCATAAACGATGGAACATGGATTTCCCTTCCCTGCCCCTTAGGTGACATCCTGGTCCATACAGCACTCAATAAACCAACCGCTAATCACAATGATAAAAAATACGACCATCTCCTTCGTTATGCACCATACATTCTAAACAATATTTCAGGACAAGGACAACCAATTAACAAAAACATCACACCTCAAAATAATAATGTATTCTATGTCATCCAGTGCAATTTATGTAATAAACTATATGTGGGAGAAATGGGCAGGGAGCTAAAAACCAGAATTAGGGAACACATTAACAAAATCCAAAAACAGGATAAAAACACACTTCTTTACCAGCATTTTAACCAACACAAAATTGAAAATTTTAAATACAGAGGCGTCGTATGCAACACAATGTGGTCGAAACAGCAAAGACAAATAATGGAAAGACTCTGGATTTTAAAATTAAACACAATTGATCCTATGGGTCTCAATGAGAAATTTTAAAACCACCTGCACAGCTCGACGTTTTAACTGTTTAAAACCAACCCCTCCAGAACAAGCAAATAACACAAAAACAAGGCAAAAAAATAACATAACCACCTATCATCCGTAAGACCTAGCCTCCTAAAATATAAAAAGAGTTTTTTAAACCCATCTTTAATGTCCTCTATTTATTTTTTACTTTTTATCTTCATATTTATTTATTTATTTATGGATATTTATTGCTTTATGATTTTTAATGCATTTTAGGATTTTACCAACCCACCCCAAGAAATACAAACTTTTGAGAGAAATGCATGAAAAAATAAAAACCATCTAAACACAAAAACCTGAACTGGCTACCTTTTTTTTAATATGTATTGTATACATTTTGGGTGATATTGCATGCCCTCCCCTTTCCCTGTGTTCAATTTTATTATGAAGTGTTTTCTTAATTATTTATGGTTTTTATGGGGTTGTTTTGGTAAATATCCTATTTTAAATCCATTATTAGTATAACATATGTTTAGGTATTTATAGAGGTTTTTTAATTCATTAGAAAACGTTTATATCCCGGCTTATTTGCCTTATGGGACGGGGACACCACTAAAAGACTTTCGCATAGGATGCTTTCATGTATCCTCGCTTGTACCTCCTCCGATATGCCTCCTCTATCCTCTATCCTCCGAGGACAAATAAGAGCTTTGGAACGGTCATAAAGATGGCGCCCACGAAAGAACTTCCGGTTCAAGCGAGGATAGAGGATAGAGGATAGAGGAGGCGAGGAGAAAATGGGCCTTGGAATGCACTCTGCAGTCTATGCAGTCTCATGCTACCACTAGAGTGAAAGCACTGCCAGCATTCAAAAGTGACCAAAACATCAGGCAGAAAGCATAGGAACAGAGAAGTGGTCCGTGGTCACCACCTGCAGAACCACTCCTTTATTGGGGCTGTCTTGCTAATTGCCTATAATTTCCACCTGTTGTCTATTCCATTTGCACAACAGCATGTGGAATTGATTGTCAATCAGTGTTGCTTCTTACGTGGACAGTTTGATTTCACAGAAGTGTGATTGAGTTTTGTTTAAGTTTAGTTCATTCATTTGGGCGCTTGATTTGAATCTACTCGATTTAAACAGATAATTCTTAATGGTCTAATTTGAATATTGACTCAACTTGTAACGTATTGCAATCTGTTGCCTCAATTTTATTGAGTAGCTATTGTGTATCTTTTTTTACAGCATATGTAGCCTAATTCTATTTACTCTAACAAGGATCTTCTGTAACAGACAGTGGTGTTATATAACTAAGCACATTTACCCAAATACTGTACTAAGTACATTTAGCTGATAGCTTTGGTTACTTTCTAGGTCGAGATTTAACATAAAAAACATGATCAATGTAAAGTTGTTAGACTTTTTAAAAATTTATTTAACCTCATAACAGTATATTCAGTTTTTAAAATGCATCATGTCCTTACAAAACCAAATGCTGCTAACATAAATGCATCAAAAAATTATAATTCAGTCATATATTTGGAATATTTTAAAAAATCTGAGTGAGGCCAATTCTGCATAAGGAGTACTTTTAGTTCTGATACTTAACGTACAATTTTACTCTGATACTTTTGTACTTTTACCAAAGTGAATTTTAAATGTAGGACTTGTAGTGTAGTAATTTCACAGTGTGGTGTTAGTACTTTTACTGAAATAAGGAATGAATAAAATAAAACATCCTTCATCCAGATTTCAACCAACAATTGTGCATCGTTAATTTTGTGAGTATATTCAAATGTGCTTTTTTTTATTCTATGGAGGAGAAACGGTGACCAAACTGTGGGAATGTTTGTATAATGGAGGTGGAGATTACCTGTGAAATTAATTGATGTTTATGTTGTTTAAAATATTAGTTTTTTTTTTTTAAGAGATGTATTATTCCTAGGGGGAGGAGCTACCTCTAGCTTTATGGGAGAGAGTGCTTTTGTTACAGAGGAGGTAACAGTGATTTGAGAAGAGCATTGAATATTGTGCAAAGTTTGAGTTATTGAAGAACTCTTTTTTTTCTATCTTTTGTAGTTTTGGTAATTGTATATAGCATTTTTTTTTTGCTTCATTTGCTTTATTTTATTTGTTTATTTTTTGGGTTTGTACATATTGGCACTGTTTGCACCTGGTGAGGAGAAGAATAAATACTCAGAACATTAATTTTCAGACCAAGCCTGGATTTTTGAATTTTTGACGAGGTTGAAAGAAGAACCCCGCGACAATATGAATATTCCAAATTCCATTCCTAAAGCTTTCAGTGAATATTTCTATGTCAACTCACAATTACGGATTGCACATAAGTAATACTAGACCAGGGGTAGGCAACCTGAGGCTCCGGAGCCACATGAGGCTCTTCAGGCCGTGGCTCCCTGAGGCTGTGACAAAATAATTATACGAAATGAATACTGATTTCTTTACATTTTTTTTTAAATTTATCATTGGTGTCTGCCCATTGGAATTTGTATTCTTCAATTGTAAAAATGTGCAGCTAATATATGGCATGGCATTAAAAAGTCAACTAAAATCTGCATCATAGATTAAGAAACTTATGAAAATCTACAGCCCGGTGCCTTAACCTCTAAATTTTGTCAACTTCAAGTCTAGTTTTGAGTTTTTCTAGCTAGGCGCTTTTTAATTTTTGCGGCTCCATTCCGACATTTTTTCTCTTTTTTTTGGCCAACAATGGCTCTTTTGTTAGTCAGGGTTGCAGACCCTTGTACTAGACAATTAACAAGATTACACCAGCCTCACTATCGTACTACCATCGGGCAATTTTTCTTAAAATACAGAGGATGAATACTCTGGAATGATCAGTTTAATAGTTCAATACAGTTTTCCTCTCTCAACACATACAAGAGCAGTTTAGTGGCTCTGATTGCTCAGGTCACTAAGTAGCACACATTCATATACACACACACACACACACACACACACACACACACACATTTCTACACTTTAGTTTTATTTTACTTTTAATATAATAATTTTTATGTGTCATAATTTTTTTCCCTTCTATTTCATAATTACTTGTCTTTAATTTAACGTATGAATTTAAATATAGGTAGAGGCCTGTATAAGCCCTTTTGGGTTTCTTGCCGCTACCTTGCACCTTCCTTTGTTGTTATCTCTTTATCCTTGTCTTTTGTCTTATTATTGTGCAAAGTAAATAAACTTCAGGTTGAGGCCCTGCTTAGTAAGGCAACTATGCTTGACTCACGCTTCCACTCACAGTACAGGAGCCAACATGAGATCCAGGTCATGACTGCCAGAGCAGTTCAAGAGATGGAATTGTTTGTGCCAGAGCAGAGCAGCACACCTGTCTCTAAAACTTCATTACAAGCTTCAGGATTAGCAGAAGACACCTATGCAACCTATGCAAAGAGACCAAAGAAGACCCTTGGAAGATTTTTCAAGAGGCCAGCCACTGACAAGACTGGACAGTGTGAAAGAGAGATAATGAGGCCGAGCTAACCAGCTACTTAAAGTGTCCACAAGCAGACAGTGGAGTGATCCTCTTACATGGTGGAAGCTGTATGAGGTTAACTTTCCTCGGGTCTGACGTTTAGCCAAAAAATACTTGCATGCGTGCATCCCAGCCACCAGTGCAGCCTCTGAGAGGCTGTTTAGCACAGGAGGCAATATCGTGACCTGGCAAAGGTCAGCAGCCAGCTACAGTGAATATGTTTGTCTTCTTCACAAAGAATCTGTGACTGTGTATGCATGCCAAAGCTAACTGGATAGCTACTTTTTTTCAGGCAGCATTTTATGTATCACTGTTTACATTTGCATTTTTATTTTATGTTTATGTTTCTGATGGGCACTTTACACTACAATTATGATATGTGATGGATTTTTAGTTTGTTGTGCAATTTTTATTTATACAGAGTCTGAAACTCACTCTGATAATTGTTTAGTTTAAAAAAATTTTTTTTCAAGGTAAACTGTTACATTTCTGACATTTAATTCACCAACATTGGGCTGTTTGATATGTTCTTGAAATTATAAATACTACAATATTTACTATATATTTTTCAGTATTTTGTCTTATGTTGATTGAGGCATCCCTTCTTCAAAATAACATTGCGTTTGTGTGTCATGTAATTTACACAAACATTTAATTTCATATAAACATTTTCTATTTGTAATAATGTAATAGATAATTTAACTAATATGTATACACACTGCTCAAAAAAATAAAGGGAACACTTGGGGCGTTTTTCACACCTGAAAGTCCGAACCAAGGTCCGTGTTCTGTTACATTGTATATATACATATATATATATATTTACTGAATTTCCCCTCGGCGACAACTTGGGCTTTCTCCTCACTTTTCATGTGAGACTCTAATCAAATGGTAAATGTGAGAATAACCCATGCTTATATTTATATTTTCTATTGACCTTTAAACTTCTTTTGGACACACCTTTATAGTATTGACTAAATATGCAATAAATTGACGTTTTCTACTTCACAGAGATATAATTAAGATGAGGTTAGAGGGACGCCTCACCACCAGCCAGGTGTCAAAAAAATGGGATAATCTCAAGAGGAGATACAAGGTAAGATAATGTATTTATTAGCTTAGTTTATGCCCATAAATTAGTGTTTTCCATGATGTGTCTCACTATAGTGGTCCTAGTGTGTCTACATCTTGCTAATACAATTTTTGTTTAAAATCTTGCAGGACCACAAAACCCCAGCTACAGGGACGGGGACAGATAGAGGGAGGCCACGGCAGCCACCTGGCCGTGGTTCTCCTTGATGGCAGAGTCTTCTGGTGTATAGGTAGCACAAGTTGAAGAACCACTACACAGCTACTGACAAACATTTTGACAGTGTGGGAAAAAAAAAAGTTTTTAACCGCAACTTATGCTACCTATACACCAAAAGACTTTGAAAAGATTTGGAAAGACTCCTGGAAGACTATCAACTCACACCTGCTCACATCTAAAGACAAGTGTTTAGAGTTTTTAGTCTCACACTGAGATTTTAGACAGACTGTGAATCTTTCAGGGTCACTATTTGGGTGTCTCTGATCACAGCATCATTTCCATGGACATTTCCTGCCCATCTCACCTCCCCCAGCCTAAACGCGATATTCATTTTCGCAATATAAAAAACATCAACCCTGCCATCTTGCACTCTGACCTCCAACTGCTGGCCTCAGTCAACCTTCCATCAGTCAACAAATTGATCGAACACTACAACCATTCTCTTCGCTCCCTCCTGGATATACATGCCCCTCTCAAAACAAGAACTGTGTCTTTCTCCCGCACTGCCCCCTGGTTCACCAATGAACTGCGCAAGATGAAGGCTGCTGGTCGTGCCATTGAGAGGCGTATCAAATCATCTGGCCTGGTGGTACACAAGCTGGCCTACAAAACTCACCAGTAAGCCTATGCAGCAGCCCTTAAAGAAGCCCGGTCCATCTATTACTCCAACATCATCAATAACAGTCCAGGAAATTCAAAACAGCTCTTTTCCACCATAAACCATCTCCTTAATCTTGTCACAGTGTGGTGGCACATATCCCAGACCTTCATGTCCAAGTCTACATATAATCACGGTCTTGCAGCTCCATTGGGTGCACAACTGGAGCAGAAAGCAGCCCTGCCAGTCGGTCTTGCTGGCCATGTCCGCATCGTTCCTTCCTCACTTGTCGAGCTGGAGCCACACCAATGTCCCCCACATCCTCGATGGTCTCCAGGACGACCCCCGCTGTGAGGCAGATGTTGTGGGGTACTGCACAGGTAGTGATGACTGAGGGGACAAAGGTGTGGTTGACCTCCAGAGCCCTGAGGAACAGCATCCTCCAACGGGTCTTCATCATGCCAAAGGCCCGCTCTATAATCCAACGGGCCTTGGCATGGTACTGGTTCAAGAGAATCTGCACCCATCCTTGCACTGGCTCTCAATATGGGGTGATGATGGCCACAGGTTTTTCTATGCAGGGATAGCCACTAGGGCTGGGCGATATGGACCAAAAGTCATATCCCGTTATATTTAGGCTGAATATTGATATACGATATATATCCCGATATTTTTATTGCAAAGTGAGAGCAAATGTTCAGTCAAAGCCAAGTATGACATGTCACAAGTAGTTTTTTTGAAACCGTTTATTTAAGTGAACATAAATACTGTAAAACAGGAGTACCTTTTTTTTTTTTTTTTAAATCAAAGCTCCATAAAGTGCACATTAAAATAAAAAATATCTTAAATAAAAATAGCCTATGAAATAAAGTAGGTCAATCTTTTTCTGAAATAAATATACTTATATGAGAAAATAATAATGAACATTGCAAAAGAACGTAATATGACAAACCCTCGTAATCGCAGCATTTATATATAAAGAAAGACATTTTTTTAACTATATCGATATATGCGATACGGTGTCATTCCATATCACATTTAAAAATATGTCGATATTTTTTTATAGTGATATATCGCCCAGCCCTTATAGCCACCATCACCCACAATATAGTATCCTGCACAGAATGAGAAACCACTAATTAATAAGTTCATAATGATTGAATGACTGATTCATTAAGGTATTAGTCTCACCTGAGGGAGGGTACAGAGCTGCTTTGTAAATTCTGCTGTTCTTCAGGACTCTGGTGTCATGGATGGAGCCAGGATAGCCCACAAAGGTGTTTAAGAAGAGGCCCTTCCCATCACATACTGCCTGCAGTTGGATGAATGGGAAGCGCTTTGTGTTGAGGTAATCCTGGCCGCCGGGTCCTGGGGGGGTCTTGATGCCGACATGGCAGCCATCAATAGCACCAACACACCTGGAGAACACTGGACTGTTGGCCAGCTGGACAAAAGTTTGGCCAACCTCATCCAGTGCTCCAGGGGGCAGTTTGATGACCTCGTGGCGAAGAGCTGCAGTTTTCTCTACTCCAGAGTGCACCAGTCTGCAGACTGGAGACTTGGGTACATGAAAGGCCTGGGACACCACACTGTAGGACAAGCCATGTGCCAACCAATAAATAGTTAATAATAAATGAACCTCATGTGACCAGCCTTGTGTGTTCCTTGATGGTAGAATCCTAAGAAAGGCCTCCATGGACTGTGGACCCAGCCTGTGGTCAGCCAGGAAGTCCTTCTGGCCATCAAAGAACACAGCAGGGACTAGTACATGAGGGTTCATTGAACCAGTGTTTCCCAACCTCTTTTGTGCCACGGCACATATTTTACATTAGAAATAATCACACGGCATACCACCAAACAAAAATGTCAAAAAGACAGTAAAAAACACCCTAAATATGTTTAGAACTGCATTTATCATCCGTCACAATTCCAACCCTCCTCCTTTATCTGGCCTAGGAACTGGCAAAAGTGATCCAAAACAGACTGTAAGCCAGCCAGTGGCGACTTTGCACATGCAAGATTCATTTGTAGACTGGACACTGAGGGGTTACCATCTCTGCTCTGACTGCAGCTGGGAGAGACTGCTGTGGGAGGACTGGGCCGATTGTGAGTGCTTTGGGACGGGCCCACGACAGCACACGCTGGAAGGACTCTCCAAAAGACTCTAATAACACCAGAAAAAGTTGCTAGATTTGTCGCAAGTCGTTTTTTTTAAAAATAGTCACTGGAGGGGTCTGAAAAGTTGCTAAATAGATCGACAAAGTCGCTAAGTTGGCAACACTATTCCAGCTGCTGGACATATCGCGCTGATACACTGCTCTCTGTTGGAAGAGCATTTAATTGTTCTGCCTCTCACTTCACGCTGCTCACATAAAGTACCAATCAGGTGAAATTGGATAATCTTCCACGGCACACCTGATTATTTCTCACGGCACACTTGTGTGCAGCGGTTGGGAATCACTGCATTAAACCATAGACTGCTGGGGTCACCAACTCCATCTACAAAATAAAGGAGTTGAACTGTTAATTCCCATTAATAGTTTTGCCAAACCGCATGTACAACTATTTTCAAATTACATTCAATAGTTGGAGACGCTTACCTCCATTAAACAAGCTATCGCACGTCTCACCCCGGGATTCCACTGGATGCGTAACAACTCCGAAAGGGGTCCGTCCGCAACGGCTGCGTATCTCCGCAGTCCGTCAACACACACCGGATCCGTCTGTGTCGGAGCTGTTGCGGACAGCGTAGTCCCGAGGACGCACGAGAAATCGCGAATTCACGCCTAATCAATTGATATAACTGGAAGATAATCAACATCTCCTCGTTAATGACTGGAGACAAATCCAGCGACTCCGTCTTAATGAGCGCTAACGAGGTCGGCCGGCTTGTTAACAAGAGCCTCTTGTTAACAAGCCTTAGCGATCTCTGTTTGTTTACAACAAGCACCGGAGTGAGCGTTGTCAGTGGGGTGAAAAGACGAGTGAAAACCTCTAATCTGTTGATTTCAGGTCTTCAAGTTATGAAATACGATCCGCCGTGAACCCGGGGTATTTTATTTTGAAAATATACCAGATGTTTTATTTTGTGTCTGTGCACAACTTCCTGTCCCGAACGATCTGTTCTGTGCTGAATTTATGCGCCGTGCTCCGTCGTCTGACAAAAATAGAAGCTCTGCGCAAGTGTTGCGAGGGCTGTCAGATGGCCATGCGTCGTCGGACTCATTACGCAGCGGATCTGCAGTCGGTGGAATCTCACACATTGATTATAATGGGTGCGTAACGGCTCCGACGACGGATCTGCAGCCGTTACGCATCCAGTGGAATCCAGGGGTTACTCTGGTATATTGCCACTGGCGTTCCTCCTCCTGCTCTTGAACTATGTGCCATGTGGCACACGCACAAGCAACCTCCACTTCTGACACCCTTGTAAAAGTCATGTCTTTTGTCTTTCTGACACTTATATAGGCCTGGTTTCTTCCTTTTTCATTAACTGTATGAGTTTCAGCTGTTACTTTGTCACCAGCCCTATTTGGCCTAAATTGATCTGATAAATTGCTGAATGGCTGATTGAACTGAAATGAAGGATTTATTTGCACAAAACAGATTTGACTGCTTTGATGCATTTCCCTGAATTTTCTTTTTTTGTTTTCAAAGTCCTGTGAAAATTAGTCATATTTTTTTTATATTTCCCCCCCCACTATTCATGTTTTTCATTGCACAACGGAAATATTACTGAAAATGGTGTTTATTCGTTGTCATAATGGCTTTTATATGTTTTTACAAGTTAACTCTTCCTAGATGGACTTAATGTCAGTCTGCATTAAATAATGGAATTGTTTGTGTGTGGGGTATGAGGGACGGCCGCTGTCAGTAGCTCCAGCTGTGATGCCGTCATTAGAAACAGACTCAACCTGACTGAGAGAAGTCGCTGCTAATTCATGTTAGCATTAATTGGAGCATTAACTGGGATGTTAGTTTTGGCTAGCAAAAAACAAAAACAAAATGTATGTTTCTTACCTAAGAAAACTGAACAGCGACTCCTTGGAGTGTCTGTTAGTCCAACCAAACTACAAAATACAGTGAAAGGGTCAAAGTTATGAGACTAAACAGATAAACGTCCTTTTTTTTGTATCTATATAACGTTATATATAACTTTATTGACACGTTGCCGTGGATACGCATTGCTCTGCTTCTCTCCTGATGACGGCTCGCCTTGTTAGTGACCTGTCAATCAAAGGTAGCCACGCCCCAAATCATATGATTCTTTATCTTCTATTTTCTTCTAAATGGGGCCATTATTAGAATTATTGACATTAAATTGTCTTGAAGATTTTTTACTAGCGATTGAGACCATAGTGTTGCCCTAAAAAAAATTTCAAAGTTTTCAAATTTTGCACTGAAATGAATGGACAGATTTTTTTGCAGCCACACTTAGTGCCCCCTGCTGGAATTTTCAGTAGAATGCAGCTAAATGCACTTCCTGGTTTGCCTCCTGCTCAGACACGGAGGTTGCTGCCTGGGGCAGACTTACGGTCTGGGGAGGGACGGGAGTTGAGAAAAGAACGAAACCTTTCAGGAAGGGATTCAGTTCCTTTTGTTCGGCCAAGTATTTTGTTCTTTTAGAACGAATCGTTCAAGAACGAGACAACACTATCCGCTAGTCATGATGGGATAAGTCAGGACACCTGTGTACAGCAATTTGCAGCAGTTAGCCCCATATTTCACAGCTCAAACTACATTATTTTCCTCATATTTTAACTGTAATTTTGAAAATATCTTAATAGCTCACATTTCATTTCAACAGATTCCTCTTCAGGGTGACCCTGTATAAATCCATGTCAAAGTTAATTCGATTTTTGTGGACAGATTTTGAGAAATCAGCTGAAATCAGTCACCTCACATTGTATTGTAATGGTTAAATTTGCCTCATAATTTATGTTGGATTGTGTAACTGCACCGGTCCAACGAAATGAATGGCCACGGTTCATACAGATGTCTTGAAGGTTTATTTTCTCTCTCTCTCAGTACTTCAGCAGACACCATGAAAATATGTGCGCCACTTGGACCACATGTAGAATTGTTGCTTTGCCGTTGCATGCTCTCCTCTACAGCTTTCTCTACTGCTCTGACCCATAATGCAACTGAACCATAATAAAACTGACCCGGCCTCACATTTCCCACAATGCCCTCAAATCACACCCTTATATTTCACAATAAAAGTCCCTCAAAAGGAAATACATTTTAACCAAACATTTTATAAGACATATTAATAAACCATATTATTTATTGTATTTTAATCACCTTTTAATAACCTTAGGAGCCCAAAAGACCATGAATATGTATAAAACAAAAACAAGCACATATAAACTGTTTCAGAGACAGTTATAGATGGGTTGAATCCAGAGGTTGAATTTCCCCATTGTGGGATTAATAAAGGGTAAATTGTCAGGTAAATCATAATAAAACTACAAAAAATAAAATGTGAAGCTGCATTCATCAGGGTATCAATTTAGACAAGTCAAGACAGCATAGAAAGACATTCACAGACACTAATTACAAAAGTCAGGACACCTGAGTCTAATTACATTAGTCAGGTCACCTGTGTGCAGCAGGTCTCCAATCAGAAGCCATAGAATCCAGTCAGTTTACCACATAGTGTTTCACATGGAAATGTCCACATCAAACCACCACAAAAAGTACCAAGATAAATATCTTAACAAATAATGAGACATTTTTAAAATCCAAATATATCAATCACGAAAACAGTCCAATACAGATATAAAACATTTGATAACATTTTACTATTAACATAGTACAACATTAAATATAGCATTTTCAAGGGTCCAAACACACGTTTACATGTACATGAAGTTACCAGAGTAATATAAAAATTGGTAGGTTTCATCCTTTAGATTATAAGAATAGTCTAAGGCACGGGTCTCAAACTTGCGGCCCGCGGGCCAATTGTGGCCCTCGTGATGACATTTTGTGGCCCCAACCTTGATATGAAAGTTTAATGTGAGTTTTATATGAATGGCACTTTACCGTGTTATGTGTGGAAGGTCCCTTTAATTACTTTTTTGGTCATTTTGTCTTTTTTTGGTTATATTTTTTCTTTAAGTAATTTAGTTTTTTTCTGTCATTTTGTGTCTTTTTTGGGTCATTTTGTCTTTTTTGGTAATTCTGTGTATGTTTTGGTCATTTTCTGTCTTTTTAAAGTAATTTAGTGTATTTTCAGTCATTTTTAAAGTAATTTAGTTTTTTTTTCCTGTCATTTTCTGTCTTTTTTTGGTCATTTTGATACTGCTTCCAGCGGCCCCAAGGTAATTTGAGTTTGAAACCCCTGCTATAAGGTCATATTCCACATTCAAGCCAGATGGTGTTTTTAATTAAGTTATCAAAAATGCCATATTCCAGCATACAGCAAAAGAACAAACAGACAAACAACATGAATAGTCATATGTGTTATATCTTTTTTTACTCGTGTAGATTTTTTCTGATGTTTTGTTAATTTGGTCTCCGTTTCTTTGTATATTTACTGCAGTTCTGCATGTTTAAAACTAGTTGGAAACATTGTTCAGTGTTAAAAGGTGTTAAATAAAAATGTGGTGATCATTATGTTTGAATGTTTTTTGTGGTAATGTAAGAGCATTTAAAGCAGAAACCGTCAAAAGGGGGGAGAAATGAACATAAATACAAGGTTTAATTTGACATTTTTAATTTGAGTTTTGTCACACTTTTATACATGTCATTCAGTAAAATGTGAGCTTTCATGTTAATGCCAGAAACAATCAGCAGGACACCACAGAATTTTCAGTACTGAACATGAACACTTTTTAATTTATTATAATTAATTCTTAACATAACAAATAAAATAAAATAAAAAAAGGCATTAAAAGTAATTCTTGGTTCTCTATCCCCTCCTCCTCCTCTCCATTCTTTCTCTCCCCTTCTCCTCCCCCTCCATCACCGGAACACCAGCCATTTTTGCACACAGGTCAACCAAACTACAAACATATTAACAGAAAACCAACATCATTATAGCGTTATTACTATAAACATTCGACTGCACCAGCTCATCTTTTACAGCCTCCTCTTTGTCTGCACACACATGGAAAAGAAATACAGATGACATGTGATAATTAGGAACCATGGCAAACAATTTACCTACATACTTCATTTTATTCATTTAAACTGCAGACTGAAATTGAAGGTCTACAGAAGCCCAATCAGTTGCTGTTTGTTAAATGTATCCTCGAATGAAATAATGAGGATGGCTTTAATATAATACCCTATTAATTTAGTAATAACAGCCAGTGAAGAAAAATGACCAATGGTTAATAAACCTTGATCAATCATACAAATCACTCACTCACTGACAAATTGTGTATTCATGACACTGTCCCCAGCTCTATCCAGCCTCAAAACACATGGAAAAATGTGAGAATATTTTATTTCACACATCACAACAAAATAACTTACCGTCTGCCTCAAAGGCCTTAGTGGCCTTCAACACCTCCACCTCTTGCTGCAGAGCCAACTTTTTCCCATGACTCCCTCCAGGTCCCGCTACAGAAAGCGCACTTTTTGGACCTCTTGGTGCGTGCCTGCTGCACCAGGAGGTCCATGACACTAGCATGGACCTGGACACTTCTGGCGTACAGGTCCGTCCTCGGGAGCTGGGGGTCGCTACAAGCATACTGTAATCTAAAAAACAAACATCCATGTTAAAATGATATAACCAGGCGGCAATCTCCTTGTCTGAGCATGGAGGCCACCAGGAAGTGCATAAAGCCTGCAATTCACCGAAAATTCCAATAGGGGGTGCCAAGTTTGGCTGCAAAAGAAATCTGCCCATTCATGTCAGTGCTAAATTTGAAAACTTCTCACTTGATTTATTACCTCAGAAAAAATTTTCAGGTACAACATTATGGTCTCAATCACTAGTAAAAAATCTTCTTCAAGACAATTTGATGTCAATAGTTCTAATAATGGCCCCATTTAGAAGAAAATAGAAGATAAAGAATCGTATGATTTGGGGCGTTTCTAGCTTTGATTGACAGGTCACTGACAAGGTGAGCCATGGAAACGTGTCAATAAAGTTATATATAACGTTATATAGATAGAAAAGAGGACGTTTACCGATTTGGTCTCATAACTTTGACCCTTACACACTGTATTTTCACTTAATGACAGTTTATTTTAACGTTTTGTTCACTCCAAGCGACTCCAAGGAGTCGCTGCTCAGTTTTCTGAGGTAAGAAAGATACATTTTGTTTTGGGTTTTTTGCTAGCTAAAACTAACATCCCAGTTAATGCTCCAATTAATGCTAACATGAATTAGCAGCGGCTTCTCTCAGTCGGGTTGCCAGTGTAGAGAGGCGTGTAGTCAGTGTCGTCAGATCCCTCGCGCTCCGCCACAGTCCAATTATGGTCTGCTCCCCGTATTGGAAACAAGATGGCGATGTAAGATGGCGACGAGTATAACGCTGAACTCGAGGCTTCCAACGGGCAGTTCACAAACCAATGGGTGACGTCACGGTGACTACGTCCATTATTTATATACAGTCTATGGATATAACACGCATTTTAGACGAATACGTTGGTTTTTGAGATATGGTTCTATCCATTTATCTTTCTATCCTTAAAACCATCCATCCATCTTCAACAAAAAACACTTACGCTTAGCAGCTGGAGCTGCTGCCTCACGGTCTCTCCACCTCGGGGTCACTGGATGGTGGAAACTTCATGGGGCTTGCCATTGTCTGATAATCACACAAAAAAAACACATTAAATCAATGATACAATATTCACATAAATAGTAACACACATAACTTCAAATTAAATGCAGCCCACATAACTTGGCTCCCGATGCTCACTCAGTGTTGTTGTGTATTTGTATCTAATGTTTGTGAGAACTGTGTTTGATGGTGCAACTTGTCTGTCTTTATTCTGACTTTTTGGCCAGGTCTCTCTGGAAAAAGACAATTTTAATCTTAATGAGGCTTATTATTACATGACAATATATAAAGGCTGTATGCATATTTGGTTTACTTCTCTAGCTGCTATGGCTTTAATATAATATCCTATTAATTTAGTAAGAATACCAGCCACTGAGGAAAAATGACCAATGGTTAATTAACCTTGGTCACTCATGCAAATTGTGTATTCATGACACTGTCCCCAGCTCTATCCAGCCTCAAAACACATGAAAAAATTAGTTTGAGAATATTTTATTTCACACATCACAACACAATAACTTACAGTCTGCCTCAAAGGCCTTAGTGGCCTTCAACACCTCCACCTCTTGCTGCAGAGCCTTCTTTTTCCTTTGAGCCCCTCTAGCTCCCGCTGGACAAATCTTATCTTTTGGTCCATGGACCCCTTGGTGCGTGCCTGCTGCACCAGGAGGTCCATGACACTAGCATGGACCTGGACACTTCTGGTGTACAGGTCCATCCAAGGGACCAGTGGGTTGTTGCAAGCATACTAGAATATAAAAAACAAACATCCCATGTTAAAATGATAGAACAAGCATTTTAGAGGGTCCAAACACACATTTACATGTACATGAAGTTACCAGAGTAATATAAAAAATGGTAGGTTTCATCCTTTAGATTATGAGAATAGTCTCACCTTGGCCCTCACCTTGATATGAAAGTTTAATGTGAGTTTTATATGAATGGCACTTTACCGTGTTGTGTGGAAGACCCCTTTAAATACTTTTTTTGGTAATTTTGTGTCTTTTTTTAATAATTTTGACTTTTTTAAAATAATTTTGTGTCTTTTTTTGGTCATTTTGTCTTTTTTAAATAATTTTGTGTCTTTTAGACAAATACGTTGGTTTTTCAGATATGGTTCTATCTATTTATCTTTCTATCCTTAAAACCATCCCTCAACAAAAAACAATTACGCTTAGCAGCTGCACTAGCAGCACTGCTGGCTAAACTGAATTTCATGGGGCTTGCCATTGTCTGATAATCACACAAAAAACACATTAAATCAAGTATATATAATATTCACATAAATAGTACAACACAAACATAACTTCAAATGAAATAAAGGGAGAGAAGTAATGCAGCCCACATAACTTGGCTCCTGATGCTCACTCAGTGTTGTTGTGTTCTGTATTTGTATCTAATGTTTGTGAGAACTGCGTTTGATGTTGCAACTTGTCTGTCTTTATGCTGACTTTATGGCCAGGTCTCTCTGGAAAAAGACATTTTTAATATCAATGAGGCTTTTTACCTGGTTACATGACAATATATAAAGGCTGTATGCATATTTTGTTTACTTCTCTGTAAATGCAAACAATGAACTTACTAAAATTATAAAGTGATTTCAACTTAATTTCGATTCGATCTTTCGATTTTACTTTATAATACTTAGTTGTCTTTACTTTTTGTCCCCATACTTGTCCCATTAAGTAGTGTTTACTTGGTATTTGTGAGTGTATCTTAGAGTCTGACCTATGACCCTGAAATACTGCAATGTGCTCATGTGCACTACCACTTCCCGCGCATCTACTACTCTCTCTGTGTCTCTCCCTTACTTTGATTCAATTCAATTCAATTCAATTGGCTTTATTGGCATGACATAACACTGTACATATTGCCAAAGCAAGCGTCAGAAAAAAAAAGATAACAGTAAGGAAAGCAATATTTACAATAAATTATTATAATTCTATTATTCATTTTAAATGAATTAAGAAAAGAAAAACTAACAATAAAAGAAAGCAATATTTTCAATCATTGAATAACAATAAATTGATCATTCATACATCTAACTGTCCCAGCAAAGAAGAAGAAATAAAAACAAAACAAACTTACAATACTTTGTCTCTCTCTCTTGTCTCTGTTTCTCTCTCTCCTCCTCTGTTGCTCTCTGTTTATTTAAGTAGTTCAGCCAAACTGTCAGTCAGCCCCTCCTCCCCCTACTCCAGGCTCCAGCTTCCCACCTGGTGGTGGCCCTGCCCCCCTAATCACACACCTGTGTCTCATCATCTCATTAACTCTCCATTTAAACCCCTTGTGTCGCTTTCCCCAGTGCCAGATTGTTAGCGTACAATGTGTCCTACTCTCCAGCGGTTTCCTAGTGTGCTCTTTGGTTTGGATATGGCGTCATATTTGAGTCAAAAGTCGCGTGAGTGATAACACATCTGCACGCGCATTATTTCGTGTCACGCGTGCACTTTTTTGATCTTCGCGCACATATTCAGCAACCGCGTGAAGCAGATTCTCCCCCGTGCTCGCTCGCAGTGGAGCTCTGCTCGCGAGGAGTTTTGACACATCGGGTCGCTCGCGGTGGAGCTCTGCTCGCGAGGACTTTTGACACATTGGGGGCGGGGCCAAGGCTGACCCCGGGCCTCTTATGATTGGTCATTTTCCAGCCCTCCATGTGATAAATTCAGCACAGAGCAGATCGTTCGGGACAGGAAGTCGTGCATAGACACAAAATAAAACATTTTCAAAATAAAGTACCTCAGGTTAACGTATTTCACAACTTGAAGACGTCATGATGGGCGGGGACAGACCTGAAGTTTATTTATATACAGTCTATGAAACAAACAGAGATCGCTAAGTGAACACCTCCTGCAGCAGCAGCACATACACTGTACTGCTACAGAGCTAACTGTAGCTAACTGCCGCTAACGAGGTCGGCCGGCTTGTTAACAAGAGGCTCTTGTCGGCTCCGGCCGACCTCGTTAGCGCTCGTTAAGACCGAGTCGCTGGATTTGTCTCCAGTCATTAATGAGGAGATGTTGATTCTCTTCCGGTTATATCACTTCATTACGCGTGAATTCGCGAGATCTCGCGCGTCCTCGGGACACAGACGGCTCGTGCGTGCGTGTTGACGGACTGCAGAGATACTGTATGATCATTTAGAAACAAAAAACAGCATTTTTTAACCTTTTTATTACCAGTGATTAAGCGTAGAGTTGTGGTTGTGAACGTCATGAAACAACCGTTGTTGTTGTTTAGATGTTGCCGCCACTACCAGCTGGCAGCAGTAAACTGAAAAGGCACCCACGTGGAGGGCTGGAAAATGACCAATCATAATTCCGGGTTCAGCCTTGGCCCCGCCCCCAATGTGTCAAAAGTCCTCGCTCCGCGCGAGGAGAGCCTCCTGTATCTGCCTCCAGAGTGCTGCATGCGAGTCCTGTTTCCGTGCTGTGTAACACAAACTGTATAGCATGTTAAATGTCAACTTTTAATGTTGTGTAAAAGTATTAAAAATAAAATAAAAATTAAAAGTGTATTCATAATTGCATCTTGTGAATTTCATTTTTACATCTAATCAAAGTGAATTTTGCTTAAACAAAATTAGTAGTTCTCACTCACATATGGCACAATATATCAAGTTTAAATGACATACCCTTGAGTTATGTCAGCCTGTTGTCAAGTTGACAACACTTAAATATATAAAGTGTGGTGTAATAAAGATTTTAAGTAATGTCCACTTTTTTGGGCAGAATATATTACGTTAATGTAACAGGGATGGGCAGCTTAAATACTGAGGGGGCCATGAATATTTCATGGACACTACCACAGGGCCACATATAGGACCGTGCACTGAACCAGATATGATGAAACTGCAATTTTTAAATATGTTTACAGTGCAGTAACTATGAATATATTATATAAATAGGAATACAAAAGGTTTGAAGCTAATAAAAATAACCACTTACTGTATTTTTTTTTCAGTGCAAGAACAGCATACCAACATTAATTGCAATTAGTAATTTTGTGCATTTTTACACTGCACTTTTAAGATTTCATGCTCAAATGCATGTAGTTGTACTGAGGGCCACTTCAAGTCAGTGTGTGGGCTGTATGCGGCCCCCGGGCCTCCAGTTGCCCATCCCTGAGCTAGATAGAGGTTGGCTTAACGTTAAGTGCATTAAGTGATAACTTTGAAAAAAGTACAGCATACTTAAATAGCATATGTTCATACAACTTGAAACAATTAAGTTCGCTTACTTACTTTATTCTGGGTAACCGGTTTCCTAAATATTTTTAAGTAAAGTCAACATGTTAAATTTTACAGTGTAGCTGCTAATTAACACTAGTTAAATGTTCCATCTGCTGTGCTTCATGCTAATCAGCCCAGACTCTGCAAAAGAGAAAAACACGTTCTAAACTGTATTATTGACGCGCCATTTTGCCGAGGCCTACAACCACTCTACAGGCCGGCAGAAATCCTCAAGTAAAACACATTAATTATAACACCAAATTGTACAAGCAAAACACTTCTCAAACAGTTCCTGCCCCAAAGCCAGACCCACAACACTGACTGCAAAAAGCATTATGGAAATACAGCGGTACCAATTCCATACATTCACTTACTTTATCTCTGTGTGTTGTTCACTGCTTGTAAAAAAAAACTTGAACTGATGTGGTTCGTTCTGACCGTTACTGGGGATTTCCACCGGGCGCTTTACAGCCGCGGAACGGCTCCACCGCGGTTTTGCTCCGTCTTCTGCCCAGCGTCAATTCACACCGGGCGCGTTACAGCCTCAGCACGGCAGCATAGCGTGGCATAGCGAGCCAGCCGTATACACGCGAGATAACGCGAACACGCGATAATCCTGACCATACGGGAGACCGCGAGATCCCATGATAAACTCTTATTTATACAGTCTATTAGTGATGCGCGGGTCGGGGTTTTTATCAACGCACTTATTTTCACAACCGGCCTCACCCCGCCCCGCCGCTATTAAATACAAGTTATATGTCATTGAATAAGGCTTTTATTTGGTCTGACAAATGTGCTTGAAAACAGCCCTTCAAGTGGCATTGGAGACTGGCAACAACAAATTCAAATCCTAATAAAAATAAATATATATAGCCTTTGTATTAAGCTTACATATAAAAATAAACAATTAGCCTAAATCATAAAATAAAATCAACTGTGCTGGGGTTTAGTCTGTTTCGCCGGGACTCGAGCACCCGGCCAGCTGAGCTGAACGTCCGCTCGCTAGATGCACTTGTTGCAATTTCAAACAAATAAATAAATAATTAAATTATAGAATAAACTAATGGGAAAATAAGGGGTGGTGCATGTATGCACGTTCATGTATCTGTGTGTGTGTGTGTGTGTGTGTGTGTGTGTGTGTATGCATGTGAGTGTTAGTGTTGGGGGGGGACCATTTAGTTCATCTCCTTAATTTGATTAAATATTTCCGCTGTTTTTACCAGCCTTTCTTCACAGTATAACTTATTCCAAATATGTATTTGTTCCCTATTTCTAAAAGTTAGTCTTTCCATCTCTAAACTTTGTTCTGCTGTTAATACCCGTGTTAATGCTAATGTTGCTGTCATTTTTCATCTCTTTCTCTCCCACCCTCTATCCTCCACATGTATCAATATAATAGAATACTAATAAAGCATATATAAAATGTACAGCAAGTACAAATGTTATCTGAACAGAACCGTTTGCCATGGAGACATGTATCGCCCGTTTGTCGTACACTCTTTTCAGAGGTCGACAAGCTAGCTGGACCCAGCATGGCCAGGTGGCTCCATTCTGTGAGGGCCCGTTCAATCCTGCTTGCAGCTGTAGTTATTTATTATAAGGTCTTTTTATTCTTAGTCCCAAATGATCGCATTTTTCACTGCCTGAACATACCCCAAAACTCAGCAAACTTTGAATATACATGGCACACCTGGCAAAAAAATGTATAATCTATAGTCATCCTGAATTTCCACCATTAGGTGGTGATATAATGAAGGAAAGTGTGTTTTGGCTAATAACTCCCATATACTTTAATTACCCTGCGTGCCCAGCAGAGCAGAGAGGAAATTAAACGTTTAACCAAACGGGCACAGTCGCGATAGTGTTATCATTGTTTTCATTTTATTTTCACGGTATAGGTGCTAATGTAATGTAGGGCAAGGAAAAACAGTTTTACTTATGTACCATGGCTTTACCGCGAAATCGAAAGTTAAGTGTAAGTCCACTTTAAGCAGAGTCCAAACAATCGATCCATCAATGCTTATAACACTGCCACCTACTGGTGAGGAGGGCGGGCCATGTGAAGAATCAGTCCGATACAAATGATGTTTAAATAATTAACTTAAAGTAAAGTTTTTCAAACAAAACACAGTATGGAAATCAATTGTAAAACATTAAATGTATTAATATTATTTATTTAGTGTATATAGTAATTACTTGCAATTACTAGTTATTTCTATAAAAAATAATGATGAAATTATTGTCAAATTAACAGCATTGTTCACTGTGCCATATACAGTACCATTAAAATCAGTGTTTAACTGTTTTTTTAATTCTTACAGTGAACAAATCAGTACTGTAAACACAACTAAAATCAGTGTTTGTTGTTTTTTTTAAAAGTATAAAAACAGTACTGCAAAGAAAAATGCAGTAACTCTTCTGTAAATAATAATTACAGTAAGTTACTTGTTAATTGCTGCCAATAATTGAATGTAAAAATCACAGTCAATTCTTTACATTGTATGCTCCACGAGACAATTTAAATGTTACCACAGTTCTGCAGTTTCTTTGATGCAAGGGAGAAAAGACAAGACAACTGACAGTTAATGGCTCCCTCAAGTGGACAACATTGGGTAATGAATTTAACATTTGAAAAGCTCAAATCCTCATTTCAGCCCCCGAAAGGCCATTTTTACTGTTGTTCAACGAGTCAAGTCAAGTCAAAGTTTATTTATAGAGCAAATTTAAAAATAACCTCAGTTGACCAAAGTGCTGTACAGTTATTAAAATACAATAAAAATCATACACAAATATAGTTATAAATAAAAATGATGAAAACAATAAAATACTAAAAACAGTAAAACAATAAAATAGTAATAAAAACTAAATCCAGAAACAGAGTTACAGATAAAAAAGAAAATAAAAAGGAGAAAAAAGGAGAAAAAATAGTGTTAGAGCCTTCTATTGTGCTATGTGACTCTCTTTGTGGTCGTTTTGTGTCTTAAAAGCAGGGTTGAACCAGAGCTTTATTGACTTGGACTGATCATATCTTATGTTTTGTCGTAATAACATTTTGGCAGTGGTCGTAAAAAAAATTATTCACACTGTGAAATTACTCCACTACAATTAAAAATCCTGCATTTAAAATTTACTGAAGTAAAAGCACAACAGTATCAGCATCAAAATGTACTTAAAGTATCAAAAGTAAAAGTACTCATTATGCAGAATGAACCCACTCAGATAATTTTATATATTCTAAATATGTTGTTAGATTATATGTATTAATGCATTTATGTAAGCAGCATTTTAATTTCCTCAAGATAGGGCTCATTTAACTACTTAGATTAGATTTGATAATACTTTATTGATCCCACAATGGGGAAATTCACCTGCAAGAGCTGCAAAAACAGAAGCAAAAGGTGTGATATGTTAATATACTGTTATGTTTAATAAAAAAAACATATCACTTTAAATTTCATGTCAAAAGTAACTCAAGCTGTCAGCTAAATGAAGCGGAGTAAAAAGTACAATATTTACTTTAAAATTACATAATAGAAATACTCAAGTAAAGTACAAGTACCTCACAATTGTACTTAAGTACAGTACTTGAGTAAATGTACTTAGTTTCACCACTGCATTTTGGAAAATGAAATGACGTATAAAAGTAACTGGGTGCATGCTTTCACATTTCAAAATATGTCATCCATGGGAATTTATTCACAAATTGAACAGATGCATTTATATAATGGAGTAATATGGTTTGACTTTGAAAGATAACACTTGTTTAATCTGTCTAGGTCAGATATATTAACCAGAGCAGTGTGAATTCTCCAATAGCTGTAGAGTCAACCCTTTGGAGTTTGTCGGTTTTTGACGACTTTTCATTCTGCCTGTATAAACCACTTAAAAAGTGTTCACCCTGCCATGTTGGTATTGTATTCAGCACAACCTCCCCATATAACCTGATTATTATTTTTTTCATTTTGACTAATTGGAGCAACATTTTCAACACTACAAACTATGAATATGTTGCATTAAAAACGCTGAATGCAAACTGCAAAATTTGAAAAACCTCTGCAAAAACTTACACTTGGTCGGGGTGTATTTTTTATTTTTTTACCTTTGCTGAAAAAGAGTTGATGCACTAAATTGGACATGAAAACTTCAAAAAAAGCTGACAGCAGGGCTCCATGCTGCTTCGTTTTTACGTTGCTGTTACACAGCACGGATACAGGACTCAAATGCAGCACTCCGGAGGCAGAAACAGGAGGTAACCAGTCTTTAATCACAAGCAAAGGTTCGGTACACGGGAGTTCAGTGGACAGAGTCCAAAAACAGGCAAGGGTCAAAACCAAAAAGCACACTAGGAAAATGCTGGAGAGTAGGACACATGGTACACTGAGTCAAATGAGGTGATGAGACACAGGTGTGTGATTAGGGGGGCGGAGCCACCACCAGGTGGGAAGCTGGAGTAGGAGGAGGAGGGGCTGACTGTGACAGTTGCAACAGCATTTTTGGCCGCGTTCAGACTGCCAGCCAAAATCCGATTTTTAGCCCATCCAGATTGGAACTGGATGGCTCTTTTGAAGTCTGAACAGTCACAAATTACATGAAATCTGATTTTTGCAAACCGTATCGAAACCACCTTCGGGAGGTAGATGTTCTGCACCTCTACTGGACAGTGATAAGGCCAATATACTGAGGTGACCTGCCTCCCTCATGTTTGTTGTTGTTGTTGTTGTTGTTGCCATCGCAGTTATATGATGTCTGACGCCGTACGACATCAGACGATCTGACGCCGTTACTATAGCAACCTGTCAGATCAGTCAATAATGTGGCCCAGTCTGAACAGAGCTATATCCGATTTGGACACTTGCTAAAAACAGTGTGGACAGTCAGCCCTAAAAATCGGATTTGAGTAGGAATCTGATTTGAATCAGATTCGCCTGCAGTCTGAACGCGGCCTAAATGTTTTCTTCACGTATCTTCAGCTTAATGTTATATAAAACAGTGTATTCATGTTGACAGACGAGCAAATCTTCAGAGCAAAGAGTCATTATGTAGGGCCACAGAGATATTGGGAAGCCTTTTTTTCTTAATTAGTCATTCAATAGTTCCCAAAAACTAGTTCCCTCCATTGTGTTCTACACATTCAGCTGGTAAATCTATCATGGGAGGTTGATGAAATTGTCAGTGGTGGAATGTAACTAAGTACATTTACTCAAGTACTGTACTTAAAACCAATTTTGATTTACTTGTACTTTACTTGAGTATTTCCATTTTATGTAACTTTATACTTCTACTTCACTACATTTTGAGGCAAATATTGTACTTTTTACTCCACTACATTTAGCTGACAGCTTTAGTTACTTATTTTTTTATTTTTTTATTTAATCTTATAACAGTATATTAAGTTATTAAACAAGAAAATTTTCTCAGGGGAAATTCTGAAAGGGCCACGGGGGCTACTGCCGGTGTGTGTACACTATGATGAGATTCTTCAGAGATTTCAAACTATGCCCTTTAACCTCAAAATGTGTGTGTGTGTGTGTGTGTGTGAGTGTGTGGAACGTGTATCTGGAGGAGTGTGCGCACTTACGTGCGCATTTGTGCGTGTGTGTAGCGAAAATCGCATAAAGTTACGTGTGCGCGTGTGTGTTTGAAGCATGTGTATGCATGTGTGAGGAGTGTGCGTGTGTGTGTGTGTGTGTGTATCTGTAACTGTAATCACATCAAAGATCAAAGGCACTCAACAGAATTAACTGACACCTGTCCCGGCACAGTGACAGCAGAGGTGGACAGACTGGAATTTCTGGCCTTGAACAGAAAGCATTTTTGGCAAAACCATAATATCTATCATTGATCCGACTTCACTTTGAGTGTCCTGAGTTCTTCCTGAACGTTTACATATGTTGTTGTTTTTTTCAGAAAAATGAAAAAATTGCTTTGTTAGAGCGATCTAAAAAAACTGTTCCATCTCCCTTTTTTAGAAATCTTCCTGCGTTTTTAATATAGGAGCCAATGAGGCTGTTGGTGCGTGTTGGTGTCGCATCTGTGCGTCCTATGCCCAAACTATAACTCTGACAGCTTTACCAGAGGATTGTGAGTGAGAAGACAAATTTTCCTGCGTTTCTATGTATAAATTATTTCTGTAGAGTGGAATTTGTGACCTGGAGCGCAGTTTTCAAATTTATTTTTTGACAATTTCTTCTCTCCCTCTACACTCTGGCGATGATGTCACACACTGTGACACGAACATTCCGTGCAATACACACCCATTATAATCTCAGAATTTCTCAAAAAATGATCATGGTCATTGAACAGGGATTGATAAAAAACTATATGACCTATCGAAACGTGGATTAATACACTGATACACAAGACTTGTGTCTACTTTTTAAAGTTTAAATGGAGTCTCTAGGTGAAATTATGCCGGAGAAGTAGACGTTTAAAAATCTCCAATTATTGTTCTTTTTTGCTCATTTTTTTCGACCGTCCCATTCATTTTGTAGGGGTATCTGGTTCAGATACACATTGCCTCCAGCAGGGGTACCAAAATATTTAGAGGTAAAGCTAATTTAGGTCAATTTTGCTATCAGAAATTGACTAAATTAATATTTAATACTTTAAATGAATTAAGGTTGTTTTGGGGCACCACCTATTCACTTAGGAATAGGAAAAGATAGCAAATCATAGTTAATCAGTCTCATAAAATTAACAAATTATCAATTTGGAACATTCATTATTAATTATGAATATAATTATAATCGAATTACCTTATTAATATTTAGTAACGGTTGAAGGAATTTTGAGTTCTTCTCATAGCAGAGGTTTAGCAAATCACTCATTCATGTGCAACATTAAAGGGAGAAGCATATTAATCCAAAAACATATTTATTCTAAATAAAGCAAGACAAACAGAATACACAATAACTTATCTAAAAGGCTATTTACAGTGGAAATGTAGGTGAGAAAGAATGTAACAAAATGGCTGCCGAAAGGCAGTCATTTAAATAAATCAAAATGGCGGAAGCCCTTTTGTTCTTGAAGAACAATAGACCATGCGGTCTTGAAGGTCTATGTGTTGTGAGAAGCCAAATTAAAGGTATATTTCATGTGGATTAGTGTGTGAGCAAATCAAATGAGTCATAGTTAAATTACATGTACAACTTGAGATATGTAGAGCAACATTAATCATACAACTTCAAGTGATCTAGCTACACAAAATATCCCAACAAATATACTTAAACACACAACAGATCACACCATTGATTAAAGCTTAACACACTTGTTCTTGCTTACTAACTGCCCAGTACTATACCACAGGGTCCAGAGTTGAAAGGGAAAGCAGAAATCCTTTTGAGGAAGAATCTGGTTCCTGGTTTGGTTTTAGTGGTGTAGCGTTGTTTGCTGTTGGCTCCAGAAGCTTGGTGAGGGTCTCTGTGATTATGTCCAGTATAGATCACAGGCAGGAAACTTAGAAGCGTCGTGGTGGGCCCACTTGGTTTGGGCCTCACCGGCCTTCCCTTAGAGCTGGAGACAGAGGGGGATGGCCTGGTCTTCCTCCTGGAAGATCAGACCAGGACAGCAGGCATGCTGTTCCTCAGGGAGTCGAGAAGAGAAGAGAAGAAGGGATGGCTGCAGGACACTTTTGTGTCTCAACCTGGAAGTTGTATTTCCTGTTGGTATCAGCCAATGAGACGCCTTTAGGTATCTGCAGATACCTGTGGGGGTAGGGGTCGTTTTCTTTGTTTGGGGAACAAAGAGGGACCTCCATCTTGAAGCATGGAGAGAATTTGTTGACACAAATCTCACTGCATTCATTCTTTAATCCAAATGAACCTTGCGGAGAAGCTGTGAGCCCTACAATTTTAAAGCAAAATTTTGGGCAGTTTTTCGCGATTTACGTCGCAAAAATTTCGTATTCTGTAGAGAAAAGTAATAGCACACCGATCCCAATCAAACCGCACGTTTTGATATATAATTTGTCCTGCAACTCTTCAAGTTGTAGGACTAGTAGCAGGACAAAACTGCGTCCGGAAGAGGAAGAAGAAAAAATCCACACTATAACAGTAGTTATACTGTGCATATAATATATAGTAGGCTTCGCCCCGAGCACTGGTCCCTACAGCTATTGCTGTATGGGACCAGTGCTCGGTGCGATTGCCCCGTGGCCCTAAATATATAAAAAAAATCTGAGTGGGTCCATTCTGCATAACAACTACTTCTACTTTTAATACATTTTGATGCTGATACTTTTGTACTTTTACTTCAGTAAGTTTTGAATGCAGGACTTTTTCTTGTAGTGGAGTAATTTCACAGTTTGATATTAGTACTTTTACTCAAGTAGGAGATCTGAATACTTTTTCCACCACTGTAAATCGTACAGTGGCTTGCAAAAGTATTCATCCCCCTTGGATGTTTCACTCTTTTGTTGCTTTTACACATGAAATCATTGTCAATATAATTTGGCCTTTTTAAAAAGAATTAGCAAAAAAACCCCTCTTTAATATCAAAGTGAAAACAGATTTTTACTAGATTTAATTAAAAAATATATAAGGTAAAATAAATGATTGCATAAGTATTCATCCCCTTTAAAGTAACTGACCTAATTCAACAGAGTTCAGCTAGTTGATGCATCAGAGTTACAGTTAGTGAAATGGAGATCACTCGAGTGCAGCTGATGTGTGTCAAGTGATTATAGTATAAAAAAAACATGTGTCTGGGAGGTCCAGTCTCTGGTTCATCACTATTCATTCATTCATTATCCGCACTCGGGTCACTGGGGGCTGGAGCTGATCCCATCTGACATTGGGACATTTTTTTTTATACTACGATCACTTGACACACATCAGCTGCACTCTGATCTCCATTTCACTAACTGTGACACTGCTGCATCAACTAGCTGGAACTCTGTTGAATTAGGTCAGTCACTATAAAGGGTATGAATACTTATGCAATCAATTAGTTTACCTTATATATTTCTAATTAGTTGACACTATTTTGTAAAAATCTGTTTTCACTTTGATATTAAGGAGGGTTTGTTTTCAAATTATTTTTTTAAAAGGCCAAAATTTATTGACCATGATTTCATGTGTAAAAGCAACAAAAGGGTGAAACATCCAAGGGGTATGAATACTTTTGCAAGGCACTGTATAGGGCAGTCACCTGACACTGCAGGTCACATGACTGGGCAAAGGTTGGATTCACAAAGCCAATATAACGGCAAAGCCAGAATAAGATAATCTATCAGAACCACAACTTCATCATGTTTGCATCCGTGCTTCTCCTCTTGGCTGCTGTTTTGCTCCTCCTGTTCCTTTTTCAGAACCACAGGCCCAAAAATTTCCCTCCGGGCCCTCGACCCTTACCCCTATTGGGAAATGTGCTGCAGCTGAATCTGGAAAGCCCTCTTGCAGATCTGGAGAGGGTAAGGATTGATACTATGACAAAGAGAATGTACTTGCCATATTCATAAACCGAAATTGATACTGATGTATATTTAAGATTTTATAACCTAAATGGCTTAATGTTTATGGAAATTGTCATTATTTTTGTGTTTCTGTTTCTGCTTTGTCATCATAATTAATGTTTCCCTAATTTAAATGAGCTCTTTTCCTCTAGTTTTGAGCAAGGGATAATATATTTAATACCCTTTGTTTCACATCAAAAACCCAAGGCATTTATGTAGGGTGACTTGAAAAATATCTGTCCCTGGATATAGCTTTAATATGTGCTTATTCATTGTCCTGCTACTCCTCCTCCCACAAACATTAACTTGGTTAATAATAACTTATAGTGGCTGATGATTGGACTAAATATTGGTCAGGTCAGTGACCTAAGTCCCAGTTTTTCTAATCTGATTGTCTCTGTTTCTAGCTGGCAAATCGCTATGGGAACGTTTACAGCATTTTCATTGGGGCCAATCCAGCGGTCGTCCTCAATGGTCTGCAGGCCATAAAAGAAGCCCTGGTGACCAAAGCTGCTGACTTTGCTGGCAGACCACAAGACCAAATGGTTAATCGTGCTATCCGAGTGAAAGGTACAGAGCAAGTTTATCATAATCACATAGTTTTATTAACACAGAAAATATGGAAACAGTTACTGGGTTACAAATAATTACCAACTAATAACATAAATACTCTAAAACCAACTGTAGTGACCCGATTGCTACTCAAAAAAGATGCCACTAGTATGATGAGATCCCGTTTATAGTGTTTTACGCGCACAAATGAAATGTCCAGTTTCCGTATATCAATTAACTGAGTTTATTGTAACATTTCCAAACAAAGGTATACTTCTTTCTTAAACAATTTCCTGCACCATTTAGGGTAGCCTCTGCCACCAGTATGAATGTGTGTGTGAACGGGTGAATGAGTCAGTCTGTAGTGTAAAGAGCTTTTAGTGGTCGCAAAGCGACTAGAAAATCGCTATATAAGTGCAGGTCCATTTACAACAGAATATAATTGTTTGAATAGACAATTGTGAGAACTCTCACTGTTTCATTGTTGTTGGTTTTCTTGGTAAAGAACATGAGCTCTATTACTTTGTGTTCAGTCATTTGCTTCACAAAGAAGACACATCTTTGTCACTGGTCTGTCGATTATGCTGGTCTTTGTCTGCAGGCGAACAGAACGTACCAGTCCTTTCCTATCAGGATATGTCTGCAGTATCCTTCCAAGAATCCAAGAGCCATGAGGTTCTGTTGAATCAATTACAAGAACAATATCTCCACATGAAAAGCTTCTCCTTTCTTTATTCCATCTTTGTCTTTCTTGGAGTAATGGCAGATACTCATCCTTTGTCATCCAAGCATTGTTGAGAGAGAACAGTGTGCAGAATTTCACACATTTCACATTCAGCTATTAGCTTTCTCACTGCTGAATTGGCACTCGTAATCCAATACCTTTTCCTCAAATTGGAGAGTACATGATTCCTACCACCATGGCGCAGTTTCTCGTAAATATGACGGAGTATGAGAGTTGAAATATGTTGAACTTTAGCTAGGATTAGTGGGTGTTTTGTGTGGTTTCGGGCATGGAAGCTTTGTTTCGTTGTCCTCCAACTCTCAAAAGCAGAAAGAATGTATTTCCATTGTGAAATGTTTGTCTGTAATTGTTGTTATTCTGTTTGCCACAAATGTTTGAAACCTTTTGTCCTGTTTTTTTTTTTTTTTTTACTACTGATGTACTGTCTGTCCAGAAGTGTGATTTTCCAGAGGAAGCTGTAGCTCTGACTGTAGCATCTTATCCACTTTAACTGCCAGAACAGCGGCTGTATGTTCCAAGCGGTGAATGCTGACTTGTTTTAGTGGAGTCACCCTTGATATGTCAATTACAAAAGCAGTGTGGACCTTGTTCCTATTGTTTTGTAACCTGATGTATGGCACAGTGCCATGTGCAGTTTCACTTGCATCAGAGAAGTGATGTAATTGAGCAGAAGTTATTGATCCAAAGTCCTGAGGTTTGAAACTTTGATTTTGAAGTTTTCTACCTTTTCCAGATCTTCCAACCATTGGCTCCATCTCTGTTGAAAAGATTGTGGAAGTGGATCATCCCAAACACATTTCAATCGACACAAGTCTTGCAAAATCATCTTAGCTGGGATGGTGAAAGGGGCTAAGAAACCCAATGGGTCGTAGACTGAACTGATCATAGATAACAGACCACGCCTTGTGTGTGTTTGATTTTTATGTTAAAGTTGAACTTAAATGTATCTGTCTCAATACACCATTTAAGTCCAAGAGCCCGCTCAACCGGCAGCTTGTCTCTGTCTAGATCCAATTCCTTTAAAGGAATAGTTCGGAATTTTGGACATAGGACCTCATTTCCAACTTAGCCGGTGTGATATAGGTCGGTGGAGACCGTTTTCAGCACATTTTATGCAGTCTGTCGTGTAATTTATTGGTCCAAGTTGTAGGTCAAATAGCTCATAAATTAGTTTTTAAAGGAGTCCAATTGGAAAAAATTACTTCTCTTATCTTTAACAATAAATCAAAAGCCCCGTTGGAAAACAGCTCCAAAAAAACTCTCTAACAAGTCTCAAAAATCTTCAAGCAGGAGTCCAAGATCTTGTGACACACTTTATTATCGATAAAAAGTGGAGAGAACAAATATAATACACACAAGGTGCAGTCCATAAGCTCTCTAACTCGAATGACACTTACATGAGTTATTATAGAGAAATCACACACATCTGTCCATCCCATCATTAATATTTATTATGACCTTTCCTCCAATAAAATTTGTTAATTCTTTAGATTTCTCCTCCTAGGGGCTGCTCCAAATCCGCCCCCCCTAGGTGCAGGTGGCATTACCTCATCCCCTGGCAGAGAGACATCAATATGTTTAGGGGTTGAAAATATTACCATGATTTAAAATCCCGCATTGGTTCTCATAGGGCCTTTCTATGCTTTATTTACTATGATTTAAAATCACTCATCGGTTCCCATAGGGCCTTTCTATGCTTTATCTACTATGATTTAAAATGATCCGTTAGTTCCCACAGAGTTTTTCTATGTTCTTATCTCTCACTCATCTCTGTTTGTCATATACAGAGCCTTTTCTATTTTTCATTTCTCACTCAGAGTATGCTACTGTATTTAGCCCTTGTAAATGCTGCTTCTTGCCCAGCTGGGTAACCTTGCTTCTTATTCTTATTCTTGCTTCTCTCTTATTCTTACCAGCACTCTAATGAACATCTCTGGTGAAAGATCACAGGTGTTTTTCTGGCACAAACTTAACATTCTTATCTAGGCCTTATTCTACTTCTCCTCTCTTCCAGTACTTCTCCACCTTTCAGTTAAATCTCTGCAGCATATTGATTATACATATATCATCATATAGATCACTCAGGGTTACATTATTTAATCACACTTTGTCATACAAATAGCTACATAGTCCCTCTAGAGACCCTCATAAAGAGATACTAGCTTAACTCTCACCACATTATTTACTCTACAAGTCCTTATAGTTGCACAAGTCACTGTTGCTAAACTGGTGTTGAGCTAGCGCACGTCAATAGTAACATTCAGCCTGTCACTAAAAACAGCTTTACCTGCTCCGCAGAACACCCGAGACAAATGCATTATAACGTCGGACTATCGATGTACATGTCTGTGTTGATAGAATAATTTTAGAAATTAAACCAACCTTGCATAGCATTGGAATAGCTTATACTTTGTTCCCTGTTTGCTTAGGCTACGGCAGCGGCGGAGTGATATTATCTCCAGGCTAGTGAGGCTACAGTGGAAGACGGTTTCGGTTTCGCTGACAATCATGCAAGTTTATTTAGGTGCTGTCATAGTGGAGACAGATGAGTTTGTGTTATCAAATCAGCCATACCAGTTTGAGCCAGAGTATACGGACAAAGAACTGACACAGATGGATGCTCAAAGGGCAGAGCGTGAAAGACTTGAAACCGCTACCGGTGAGAGACTGTTAGACTAACTGATAAACCACTTCAAAGTTATCTTACTTAGCCTAAGTGTAAGTGTCGATAATGATCAACAGCTGCATCCAGAATGGTTATCTGTACGCCAGGCACATAGCCTCCTCTGTTGCCAATGCAAATTGCAGTACATAACGTTAGCAAACTCATGCTCTATGCCAGGGATTCATTCCACGTGTATGCGAGCTCCAACTAATTACAATCTGCCAGATTATAACACACATAACGTCACCGGTACATGTAAACACAGTCTCGATCTCAGTCTCAAGTCTCAAAAGTTATCAGAAGCAACTAGGCTAACGTTATGAGAGGTGCTTTATTAGCAAGAGTAGCATCCCAAAATATATTTGCCTACCTGTTCGTCCGTAGCTGTAGGTGCATCTGGAAAGATAGCTGGGACGGCATTTTTTTTAAGAAATCTGTGGTCCTTCAGACTGCGGGGGTTTTCGAAGTCATCTTGTCTAAAATGATCACTGCATATTCGCAACTTCAGCAAGGTCTCCGCCGGTGTCCTAGCCAAGTCCAAGCCAGCTGCTAGAAGCCATAGTTGGTTCCTTTCTGGTTCTTGAGATGGAAATCGGTGGAAACTCGGTGGTGCCCATCTGTAACTTTTATTGCCACAATTTTTGAACGCACACTGAAGCGGCATGTTTATAACTACTACTGTCTTATAGCTACTAGCTACTAGCTGTCACGACTGGAGGGTTTCGTTTTGACGCACTACTACTAACCCACAAAGTAAAATTCCGCTGCTGCTGAGAAACTAGTCCCTCAAAATGTTTTAACATTGAAAATGCAAGGTTGGTTTAATTTCTAAAATGATTCTATCAACACAGACATGTACATCGATAGTCCGACGTTATAATGCATTTGTCTCGGGTGTTCTGCGGAGCAGGTAAAGCTGTTTTTAGTGACAGGCTGGATGTTACTATTGACGTGCACTCGCTCAACACCAGTTTAGCAACAGTGACTTGTGCAACTATAAGGACTGCATAAAATGTGCTGAAAACGGTCTCCACCGACCTATATCACACCGGCTTGGATCTGGGTTCTTATGGAATGTCATTCAGCACTTTGCGACTGTTGCTTATCCATTTTGTTTGGTTGAAACCTCCTAACTGGCAGATGGCTGTGAGGTTATTGACCATGGAAGTTGTTTCATCTTCAGAAGGCAAGCTTTTCAAAAGATCGTCAATGTAAAAATTTCTTGGTGTCAACTACTCTTAGACTACTAGACTAGTCCAACTTGCTTAAGACTAGTCCAACTCGCTACTGGTGGGTCTTCCTGCTGCACCACCAAGCCTCTGCAGATGATCCAGAACACGGCTGCATGTCTGGTCTTCAACCAGCCCAGGAGAGCACATGTCACTCCGCTCCTCATCTCTCTGCACTGACTCCCAGTCACAGCCCGCATCAAATTCAAAGCCTTGTCTCTTGCCTACAAAATAGCAACGGGCACAGCCCCTTCTTATCTGAACTCCTTTGTTCAGGTCCACATACCCTCCCGTCCACTACGCTCCTCCAGTGAAAGACGTCTGGCTCCTCCACCGCTGAAGGTCTCTACGTCTCAAACCAGACTCTTCTCCTCTGTAGTGCCCCGGTGGTGGAACCAACTTCCAAACTCCATCTGTTATTCTGAGTCCTTCTCAATCTTTAAGAAGAGACTGAAGACCAACTCTTTACTGAACACCTTCACTCTTGATCTACACTGACGACTACGACAAGTATCATACTGACCTCTCTTGCGACCTATAAAGCACTTGTGTCCTAATGGACTCAAACTTAACCCACGCCACTTACTCTTACTATGTTTCTTGACTTCATCCTTGATTGTGTTGTATTAACTCTCATTTGTTTGCGCTTTGGATAAAAGTGTCTGCTAAAGGACTGTAGAATTGTAGAATTCTGCTGGAAATTTGTTTCGATTGTCATCAGCAGTTTTTCATAAAGAGTAACATGCTAAATGGTCAGTCATGCGGTACTGGACTAGTTCTTGCTCCAAGTTCCCGTGTGGCCACCACAGACCCTCAAGAAATCCAAATGTTAACATCGACTGTACATTAGCCATGATTGCCACAGGTTCCTGCCTGAACCGTGTCAGCACTCCCAACAAAGAGCTTGTTAGGTTTGGTCCTTGCAGAAGCTGATTGTTCAGTGAAACACCTTTAAATTCAGCCCCGCAATCAAAAACAACACGCAGGTTTCCTTTCTGAGAATGATATACTCCATGGTGAGGGAGGTACCAAACCTTCCCATCAGAGCGTTCCAGTTGTTGCTCAGGCACCATTTCTACATACCCCTCTTCAATCACCTTACTAAGAAAATTTGAATATTCCTCGTGAAAGGTTTCATCCTTCAGAAGTCTCCTTTTCAGTCCATTAACTCGTTGTTTTGCCACTGAATAGTTGTTTGGCATGTTTACGCATGTTCTGAAAGGCAGCTTCATGCAATAATGGCCGTCTTTAAGTTGCACTGAATTTTCCATTATGTTAAGGAATTTTTTCTCCTCTACTGACATTTCCCCTTTGTCAGCGAGCTTGACAAATATTTTATATTGACTTATCAATAGTGCTTCCAGTTTGTCAACACTGATCCTATTGACAGTGACGCCAGAGTAGCCATTTCAACACTGTCTTGCAGTTAGTGGTCCAATAATCACCCAACAGAGTAGAGTCCTCACTTCATATGGGCCTTCTTCTTGACTATTGATAACAACCCATGGTTCCATGAACCTTGAGGCATTTGTGCCAATCAATAAATCAACATCTGCATCAATACGGGGAAAGTTAACATTCTTCAGGTTAGGCCAGTTAGTTAGCTCTTCTTCACTGATCATAATCCTTGCTCATGTGTTCTATGTGCAGGCACCCAAAGCATAATCCCTTTTCTTTCAGAAAAAGCAACTTTTCCAGATGTGTTTTACTTTTCAATTCTGAACAGTGTTCCATTTTGTGTCCATGTGCACAATAGAAACAAGAAACAATGTTTGTTGTTTCAAGAGACAAACTTTGTGTTTGAGTATGAATGTTTTTCTTTGTTGCATTCACTACTGGTTCAGACATGATTACAGCGGTTTCAAAACTGTTCCTTTTGAACTTTGAACTTTGCTGTAGTTTTGCTTTGTTGCCCCCTTTACTCACGCCAGCTTGAGTGTCACCAAAAATAGGATCAGAAACTATTTGGACTTGGTATTCAATGTACTTTACAATATCTTGAAAACCAGTTCTATGTCCTCGGTTTTCATGTATTTCACAAGCTCTCCACTTCTCTCTGAGTTTGTAGGGAAGTTTGTGAATGATGGTTTTCATGTTAGTTGGCATATTAAGTTCTTCTAAATATTGCAGTTCATCCATAGCACTGCAACATTGTCTCAGAAACAATGCATATGCCTGCAGTGCTTTAACATATTCTGCCTTAACAGAAGGCCATCCATTTATTTTTTCCACATATGCAGCTGTTATTTTTAATTCATGTCCAAAGTGTTTTTTGAGAAGGTCTTTGCACACAGCATAACCTCTTTCTGGAGCCATGTGCTGGCAGCTGCGCACTAGGTCTGTAGTCTGCCCTCTGGTGTACTGCTCAAGGTAATACAGGCAATCTCCTTTGTTGTTTGTTGTCGCCTCCACACAGTGTTCCAAGGCTCTGATAAATGTTTGGAATTGCAGAGGATCTCCATCGAAAACAGGAATCTCTCTTTGTGGTAAAAAGTGAGAATTCTGTGTTTTTACAAGCAGTGTTGTTAATTCATTTTGAGTTTGTAGCAGCCTGTAAAAATCTCCATTTGTTTGCAAATGTCCTTGAGGTTGTGTTGTTTTGTGATCAGATGTTTCACTTTTTAAGCTTAAGTAATGACCTGTATTTGGCTTTCCATATGTGTCCATTGGTGGCTGTGTGTTGTCTGTCAAAGCATATTTTTGCTGAGATGTGTCCTTTTGTTGTGGATTGAATGCTTCAGCATGAGGGTAGAGTGATGTTCCCTTTTCGAAATAGGATTCTATTGCATCTGAACGTGCGTCCACAACACTACCGTGATATGAGGCATTTAGGACGGCCTAATTTTACAGTAGTTGCTGCTATTTCAGTCTCAATTTCTAGTTGCTCCTTTTTCCTTTGAGTTTTTCCTCCAAAGCGTGTTTTTCCTTTAATGCAGTGTGGCTTTTTCCGCCTGCGCTTGCAGCCGTGCTGATGATGTTGTGGACCTGCTGCTCTTTGAAGCATTACTTTCCAGTCTTGAGCCTTTGCTGGACAAGTTGGATATGACATTTGAAATGCTGTCCTGAGGCTCCACATTGACCACATCGTTATTAACATCCACACCATCAGGATGAACGGAACTTGCGAAACAACCATGTGTTTGAATCAGAAATAAAGTCATTGACACTGAGCATTTTTACCTTAAACCACATTTCTTGTTTTTCAACCTCATATTCAGGCAATAACCCCATCAACATTTCATGGTTTTCTTTCGCTTCATCACATAGAAACTAGGGCCGGGACTTTCACGCGCTAATTAAGATTAATTAATTACACAAAAATTAACGCGTTAAAAAATTGACGCATTTTAATCACAATTATTTTTGAACCGCAGAACGTTTCTCACCGGGTGAGTTTCAGGCGGACCGATTATACTGGAGCACCAACTAGCGTTCATGAGTTCAGACAACAACAAACCACAGTGAACATGAAGGAAGAAGCTGATGAGACGCTTTGGTTGGCCCTGTGGATGATGGGACATTTTGTTACAAAAAACCAACGGATGGAAGCGTCGATAGGAGCATGGTTGTGTTGCTATGCAACAAGGAATTCACATATCACCACAGCACATCAAGCCTCAAGTATCACCTCAATGCAAAACATATAGCAGCTAGCAGCTAAATATGCTATTGCTGCACTTGATGGAAAAAATTGCACTGGTCTCACTGGACTTGAACAAAAATAAACAATATTTTTGTTGCTTAAGCTTATGTATTCAGTCATTGTTCAATGGTATACTAAAAATCCATGTGAAAAAAATTACTTCTCACCGTTCTCAGGTCAAATATTTATATGCGATTAAAATGCGAGTAATTTCAATTAATTAATTACAAAGCCTCTAATTAATTTGATTTTTTTTTTTTAATTGAGTCCCGGCCCTAATAGAAACATTTGCAAAGTACAATATTCTGACACCTCTGTGATGTTACCTTTATCGGGCATCAAATCAACAATTAAGTTTTTGAGATTACATGTCCTTTTCAGTTTCACGTTTCGGTCTTGTTCAAAGTTGGCGATTTGTGCCAGAGGCGCTTTTTCTGTCATTTTAACAGTTGGCTTTTGTCTTACACAGGGCTCCATGTCACATCCAATGCTCTGTTCCGAGATTAAAAGTTCAGAATCGGGAGCGTGCTCTTTAGTCATAGTCAATCATTCAGATTACACAGTCTTGTAAATGCATGTAGTCTTTAAAAGTGTTGTTAGTCACCATCAATGCATTGGATTTTACACGCGAACGTACGTGTGCACACAACAATGTCCATCAGGTCCTCAGCGTTGGATGGCATTCAGATGGTCAGGACTTGACGGCCCGCAGCTCCAACAGCTATGGGACGATGCTGGTCAAACAAAGAATACAGCAGCGGGAAATCCAACGCTGTCCTCAAATGGAAATAGAAACAAAATCCAACGCTGTCCTCAATGGATACAGCAACAAAATCCAACGCTGTCCTCAATGAATACAGCAACAAAATCCAACGCCATCCTCATGAAGCAGTTTTTTTACTTTTGTAGTGACCTGATGGTTACTCAAAAAAGATGCCACTAGTATGATGAGATCCCGTTTATAGTGTTTTAAGCGCACAAATGAAATATCCAGTTTCCGTATATAAATTAACTGAGTTTATTGTAACGTTTCCAAACAAAGGTATACTTCTTTCTTAAACAAATAAAGTTATATTTCCAACTTATACATCACATTTCTGCGATCAAAAAACTGTGTGCCTCTCTGGCATCTTACCACAATCAGTCATACAGAGGTGCCTTACATAAACTCATGACATCAGAACCAATAATGAGCGCTCTTCTCCACCCGGTGGTGTGAAGCGCAAACAAACAAATAAACAATCAAAGCAAAATGGCTCTTACATCAACTACATATTGAAATTAAAAGGCCCTCTTATACCACCACCTGCTGGCGGAAATGGTGAAAGATGTTTCATTAAGTATTGTAACAAAATTAACTTATGTGTAAACAGTGGTAAAATGTCTCTTTAGACTGATTAGTTTTATTTGACTTCATCAGATTGTTCATACTGATTTAATCATTTAGAAGCAGCATTTTAATTTTGTCAAGGTGGAGCTAGGTTTAGTAATTATGTGTGCAGTCAGGTAGTTAAATCTAGTGGTTACCAGGGGTTGGGCCCCCTTTGAGCAAGTCATAAGCCAAGATCCTATACGGTGGTGTAGTGGTTAACCTGCAGCTCTTCTGTGTGGAGTTTGCATGTTCTCCCCGTATCAGCGTTGGTTCTGATCGGGTACTTTAGCTTCCTCCCACAGTCCAAAAACATGCACTTAGGTTTAAATGGTGACTCTAAATTGCCTGTAGGTGTGAATGAGAGCGTGACTGTCTGTCTCAGTCTTGCGAACTGTCCAGGGTGTACTCTCACCCAATGTCAGCTGGGATCAGCTCCAGCCTCCCAAAGTGTGGATAAGGATAATGAGTGAATAAGCCAAAAGCAATTCAATGGAGTGTGCTCATATAGCTAATAACTGTTATATTAAACAACCATTTCATACACTTAAGTTTGGAAGCAAGATCACATTTGTACAAAAAAGATCATAGTTTCATTGCTATACTTTAAAACAAAATAAACATGATTATTCTATAAAGAGCCACTTATTAGAACACATTTTTACTATAATTATCAGGTCTTTGGGGTTTTATTGCTTAGACGTTGTGTTTCCTTCCTCCGTTAATGTATAAATCTGAACTATTGTTTCTTTACTGCTTCAATTTGAGCCATTTCTGTGGTAGTTTGTCAGAAATAAGAACCCAGTTGAGATTTATTGGGATTTTTGTATCTAAACTCTCAAAAGCCAAAGAGCTAAAGTGAAAAATGCAAACTGTGATTTGTTTTTTACTTTTGCACTGAAGTTGTGTCTCTTCCAAATCTTCTCAACCCTAAAACTAAGCCCTTCTTTTCTTTTCTTTTGAACAGACAATTTAAGTTGCTTCCAAACTTTTGGCTTGTAGTGTATGTGTGAATACACATGTAGTAGAATACAATACATACACACAGTACAATATTTATTTAATTTTATGTGGTGGAGTAGAAGTATAAAGTAGCATACCTAAAAATAAAAAAGTGCAAAAAAAAATAACTCAAAAAGTGTTTACACTCAAATAAACACCACTGCGTGCTGCTAAGCATATTTTCACCAGGATTTATTTAATTTTTCTTACACACGCACGCACACACACACACACACACACATTTATATAATGTATTTGAAAGTGAATGGACTTTTCCCTCTCAACTGACCTTTTTGCATGCAGCTCATGCTCCTGGAGTAGTTCTAGCAGATTATAACCCTGGCTGGAGAGAGCAACGACGCTTCGGTCTGATGACCCTGAGAAACTTTGGCATGGGGAAACAATCCATGGAGCAGAGGATTCAGGGAGAGATACATCACATCATTAATGTGTTGGAGCAGAATGTTGGTATGTCTTTCATTGTGCACAAGCAGGACACAGATTGTTTGTTTTATGGATAAACAATGATATTGAGGATGACATTGGATCAAGAAATCTTTTGAATTCCATTATTAAATAATAATAATATACTATTATGAGGTTTAATTAAAAAAATGTCTTATCACTTTGGATTTATAATGTTTTTTATGTTAAATCTGGATGTGAAAAGTAACTAAAGCTGTCAGCTAAATGTAGTGAAGTAGAAGTATAAAGTTACATAAAATGGGAATGGGAAAGTATAAATACCTCAGTGATACTTAAGTACAGTACTTGAGTAAATGTACTTTGTTACATTCCACCACTGCTTAAAACAAGGAAGTATACAACCTTAAGATGCTGTCTAAAATATAAATAAAAGAGAATCCAATCATTTTCCATTTTTTTTGACATACAGTATATTCAATTATATATTTCTTGTTCAGACTGATAAACCTTATTGTTTATTGTAAATGTATACGAACCTCCCTGAAAAGACACTTCGATGGGAGCATATGTTGACAAGTTCATCATATCTTTATACATCTTCTTTATTATTTATATATTTTTGTATAATAATTGGTATTTAGAAAATAAGCAACTCTTTTTTTGGTGATATTCATGAATCATTGTACATGTTGTAGTTACAGGTAAGACTTTGAATCCCCACCTGCTGTTCCACAACGCAGCGTCCAACGTCATGTGCCAAGTTCTGTTCGCCCGGCAGTTCGACTATGACGATGAGTTCATGAAGTTTTTTGTTGGCCTGTTTCAAGAGACCTCCAAAATAATCAATGGGCGCTGGGCTATGGTAAGTCTCATTTTTGACAACAAAACCAAACATTGCTCGGTAGAAACAGTGTGAGATGGATGATGAATACTAAACCAATATCTTAAACTCAGTGCGTTTACATGCACAGTTTAATCGAGCTATGCTTAAAAGTCAATATTTGCGTCTAATAGGACTTCTGTCCTTGTCCCAGTTTACATGTAATTGAGAAAATCAAAACTGACAGGGAACGTGTCCTCCTCCTCAACACTGGGTGGCGATATGTGTTGTTTCAGCAGGTTAATATGACCTCTTGGTGCCGTCGCTACTGACCGGCTAATGTGACCGGCTAATGCGACTGACTAATATGACTTGCCATGTGACCTGCTAATGCGACTGACTAATGCGACTGACTAATGTGACCTGCTAATGTGGCCGGCTAATGCGACTGGCTAATGTGACCGGCTAATGCGACTGACTAATGCAAGCTGCTAATGTGACCGGCTAATGCGACCGACTAATGCGACTGGCTAATGTGACCGGCTAATGCGACTGACTAATGCGAGCTGCTAATGTGACCGGCTAATGCGACCGACTAATGTGACCGGCTAATGCGAGCTGCTAATGTGACCGGCTAATGCGACTGACTAATGCAATCTGCTAATGTGACCGGCTAATGCGACCTGCTAATGTGACCGGCTAATGCGACTGACTAATGTGACCTGCTAATATGACCGGCTAATGCGACTGACTAATGCGACCGGCAAATGCGACTGACTAATGCGAGTTGCGAATGTGACCGGCTAATGCGACCTGCTAATGAACTACTCAATATACTGGTATGAGGTTTTATTTAAAAACAAAAATGTCTAATCACTTCAAATTGATAATGTTTTTGTGTTAAATCTTGACCTGAAAAGTAACTAAAGCTGTCGGCCAAAAGTACAATATTTAACCCTCCTGTCGTCCCCGTTGGGTCAAATTGACCCAATCTGTTTTGACTATTCCTTCTTTCCTCCCTCCTCCTGCCTTCCTCTCTTCTTTCCTCCTTCCTTCTTTCCTTCCCTCGCCCCTCCTTTCTTTCTTTCCTTCCTTTCCTCCCTCCTTCCTTCTTTTCTTTCCTCCTACCGCTATCTCCTTTCCTTTCTCTCTTCTTTCCTTCCTCCTGATTTCCACTCCTTTCCTCCTTCCTTCCTTCCTTCTTCCATCCCTCCCGCCTCCATCCCTTCCTCTATCCTCCTTCCTTTCCCTCGCCCCCCTTTCCTTCCCTCCTTTCTTTCCTTCCTCCTTCCTTTCTGCCCTCTTTCCTTCCTTCCTCCCTCCTTTCTGCCCTCTTTCCTTCCTGCCTCCCTCCTTTTCTCCCTCCTTCCTCCTTTATTTTTTCCTTCCTTTCTTCTCCTCCTCCCCTTTCTTTCCTCCATCCTCCTTCCTTTCTCTCTCCTTTCCATTCTTTCTCCTTTTCCTCCTCTCTTCTTTCCTTCCTCCATCCTTCTTTCTTTCCTACTTTCTTTCCTCCATCCTTTTTTACTTCCCTTTGCGTCCTTCCCTCTTCTTCCTTCCTTGACCCGAGGACAACAGGAGGGTTAACTATAAATGTAGTGAAGTAGAAGTATAAAATTACATCAAATTGAAATACAGTAGTACATAGTAAAGTTCTACTAAATTTATATAGTTACATTCCACCACTGTTTATATACAATACAAGTGGATTTGGAGATTGAGCTTAGTACAACAATACTGTACATTTTATTATTATTTTTATAATTACTATTAGCAAACTAATCAATTTATCATCAATTGTCACTGAGAACTGCAATAAACAGCTGTCTTAGAATCACTGTGCAATGCTCAGAAAAACCTCGTAATGATCATTTTTCTTTTTTTCTCTCCTTCCATACAGATTTATGACTCTGTTCCCATGGTGCGCAGCCTGCCACTGCCCTTCCAGAGAGCCTTTAAGTTGTTTAAGGTATGTCTTGTATATTCTTTATGTCCTTAACCATAATTTCGGTAGCCTAAAAAAGACTAAGGGATAATAAAAATACATGCCAACAAAGAAGAATCACTTTGTATTGCAGGAAAATTGCCCTGCTCAATTAAAGCAGAAGTGAAAGAGAAAGAATTAATGACAGAAAGAAAAAAAGAAACAGTAAATTTCCATGCTTTGTTTTGCTTTGAGCTAAATGCTAAAGTGAGATACTAGCATTCGCAAGGGGTTCATCCCAATGTTCCCCAGGGTCTATGTTCCCGGTTTTTCTAATAAGGGTCCTATACTGTAGCAATACGTGGCACCCTTTTTCTGAAAAAGGGTCCTATGTTCCCCGCAATCTATCAATCTTTAGACTCTCAGCATGGCCAGCAGGCCTACCGTCACATGGCCCACCTTAGCTCAAGCAGCGCAAAATTTAAATTTGCACAGCACATGGATTAAATTTAAAAAAAAATCTTCTGACTGAAATTTCAATCGCGCTACAGCCAAGTCACATGCAGTGTGTGAAAAATGTTCCAGGTTAGGTCACTTGATACCTGCTTAAGAAATACTAATGGAGGTTTAAATAACGGGTGCAAATCTCTATAGTGCTTTGTCTTATAATTTTTTTTTTTACAATAAACAGAACAAGCAGCAAACAAACAACACCAACTTAGTGATCTGTTTGTTTAAAACAAGCACCAGACACTCTGTGCACAGTTAGCGATGCCGTTAATTCAACATCATGATGTTTATGATCAGCGGAGACGCAGTGCATAATTAGCCATGCTGCTTTGTTTTGCAACAGTTGCATCTCCCGTCTTTAATCCGTCACGTATGTGATCACGGATCACGGCCGAAACTGTCACTAAGCGATTACGTGACGATCGAAAACTATACTTCACCTCTGGAGTCTCATAAATCCCTCTGGAGCCTTTTGTAATGGAGACACGCCGAATGAGCGGACATGTGAGAGGGCATGGCCTGAGACTTTCCCAGCGGCCACTCTTTCCCCTAAAGGAAACACGCTATTGATCTCATAAGTTGCCTCTGTGAATTTCAAATGACAGAAATCCATCGTAGTGACGGAGAACTTTAATTCGTGACCACAGCTACTTTCTGGTTACTTTGCAGTTCATTTTTTGGCTTTTTAAATAGGGTTAGGGTTAGACCTATTTGCCATGGAATTTGGCAGTACTGGTAGAAAAAGTAACGGACCGGGGAACATAGGACCCTTTTTGGGAAAAGCGGGGAAAAAGGGTCATATGTTCCCCAGTCTCATACAAAGAGGGGAACATAGGACCTCGGGAACATAGACACGCTCTCCTCGCAAGCTAAAGATTTATGTGTAAGCTAAACGTGTTAGCATACAACCATTAGCTACCAGATTACAGAGGTATTTTTCTAGGCCAACCCAGAAGTTAGCATTGTGCTTATTGCCTCAGCAAAGAGCCAACAGGTTTTCTATTGGATTTTGGACTACTGCAGAAAATAGGGCTACACTGATATGAAATATTACTATACTTACATGTTTTGTTCAGTAAGACAACCTTCACAAAAAAACACCACTATGATTTTTGAAGTGTGATTCCAATCACCAAGTAAAAAGCTAATGTTAATTTATAAACAAACTTCACTGCCACTATGTTACAACTCAAGTTTGAGTCGTAATGGAATGTAACACAACGCCTGTGTTCTCAGGAAAATAAAGACATTTATTGATGAGTAGAAGTAATACAGAAGTGAGGCAGTGAACAAAGGGCTGCGGGTGGCGCCAACTCATAAAACAAACAAACTAAAACAGTCTTCCTACCTCCGTTTCCCCCTACACTATCTTTATGTTGAAACACAATAAACGAAAAAACTCTGGCTGACTACGCTACTTTTATCTACACAAGTGCAACCACCCATAAATTAGTGAACATAACAAATAATAATAATGTGAAATAATGTGTAGTGCGAAAAAATGTGAAAAAGAATAGTAAAACCTAATGCCCAGTACAAACAATGATCACAATTCTAGTGCCTCGAAATGCCTCTAAATAAACACACAGGGTTCTCAAAGACCTTAACAGCAAAAGACACTTAATATATGGCATAAAAAGACATAAGAAGGGGCTGTCACAGCCGCGCGAAGCTGCTCTTAACGCTGTGCTGGAGGCAGGGGCTGCAGTTGATTGGTCGCCAGACCGATAGAACAGAAGAAGGCGGTGCCAGGGAACCACTGTTGTCGGCATTTGACGTAGGCGTTTCCCAGCGGGGATTACCTCTGACGGCACGGGTGACATACACTGCGATCCTGAGGCACAGACAGAGAACAATACACACACACCGTACCCCAGGGATGTAACACACTACCACTAAGTTAAGATAAGAAGACATCTCAGTTAGTCCAGTTAGGGTTAGGGTTATGCTAGTTTCAAGGTGGAAGTCCCAACAAATATCTATAAAATGCTTAAATGTTTACGTTTTTTAACACTGACTAGCAAATTGCCCTGGTTTTCACCCCAAGCTGCCACGGTCACAGATGATGGGAATGTACACATAGGGGAGACTGAGGTTGAATGCCACAATTTCCACTACACGGTGGAAAGTGTGGCAATCCGTCGAAAGTGTTAGCACTCGGAGTCACGTGACCGGCTGGACAAGATGGCGGCTTAGGCTTTTTGCGCTTGCCTCACCCTCCCCGTTTTTTTACTAGTTTACCCCTTCAAGTTTATTTTTTGTACTGATATTTGTAGGGCCTTTAATTGTTTGGGACAAAAATGACTGAATCTGGGAAAAAGAACAGTGCAGTGGAGCCTCTGTGAAGTTGAGCAAAGGAACTCGTGCTACCGAGCTGGATGCTATGACAGACATGCTAATGGAGAGACAACGTGAATATCTAGAGCCTCGGTTCGCTCAACTTCACGAAATGGGCAAAAACACAGAGGATAAATTGAACATGATTCAATCTGATCTGGCCTCGCTCTCGGCGAGTATTGGTGTGGTGAAAGCAGATATTAAGGCTCTGAAGAGCACTGTCAAAGAAAACTCGATGACAGTTGCTAACCACGAGACTGTGCTGCATTCACTTGAACTCAAACTGGTGGACATGGAGGACAGGAATAGACACTGCAACGTTCGTATCATCGGCTTGAAAGAGGGGGCTGAGGGGTCGAACAGTGTGCAATATTTAAACCGTGCACTGCCGGAGTGGTTCCCGTCTCTTCAGACTGAGCAGTCTGAAGAGATAATGCGGGCCCACCGGATCTACGATGGACGACCTGCCCGTGACAGGCTCCGCACTCTCATCTTCAACGTCCTCCGCTACACTACTCGGCAGGCTATTCTACGAGCAGCGAAGAAGGACCCGGTCACCGTTGATGGCAAGAGAGTGAGATTCGCCGCTGATTACAGTAATCACACAGTCAAGCGCCGACAGACCTTCACTCAAGCGATGGACACTGCGCAAGAAAGAGGAGTTGAATTTTTTCTCCTTTACCCAGCGATTCTGAAAGTCAAAGATGGGCCGGATTATCGTGTTTTCAACAACCCCAGAGAAGCAGAGGATTTCCTCAACTCCGGACCGATGGCGATGCAGGAGAGGTCCCCTTGGGCTCTGGCTTGCGAGGCGGTCAGCCGGCACACCCGGGCAAACACCTCACAGGCGGCTGCGGAGGACCCGTAACAGCCCCTGATCGTCGCCCTGATACGAAAGCGCTGCTAATGGATGGATATGAGACTCATCAACGCTTAATCTTCATGGAGTGAGTTATTCCGGCTCCGTTTATTCTTGGAGTCGCCACGAACTGTCACCTGCTTCACTTCAGCTGCTTTCCCTTTTTGACGCGGTGTGTGCCACAACGGATTACGGTGGATGATCTTTCCTTTAACTTTCACATTCAATTATTGTTTCTGACTTTAAGCGCCTGCTCGAGTTGTGGCCGTTAATGGACGCTGAAACAAGGTAACATGCACATAACACTTTACAGCCTTTTTTCTAAAAAAGGGACCTATGTCTGACCTATTCCCCGAGTGGGGAACATAGGGATGACCCCACCTGGTACTCCGGCTTCCTCCCACAGTCCAAAAACATGCACCTAGGTTAAATTGGTGACTCTAAATTACCCGTAGGTGTGAATAAGAGCGTGATTGTCTGTCTCTATGTGTCAGCCCTGTGATAGTAGGGTGTTTATAGGGTGTACCCTGCCAATCGCCCAATGTCAGCTGGGATCGGCTCAAGCCAACAATGTTACACTTTTGTGTCGTTTGAAATACCTGTGTCAAGATTTTGAGAAATTGGTTGATGAGCATTTTTTTTTTGTCTCCAGATGGGACATGAACGACGTTTGGAGCTGCTGACTGAGAACAAAAAGACCAGAGTTCCTGGTAAACCGCGGCATTTCATCGACTGCTACCTGGATGAAATGGACAAGGTGTGTGTGGGTTTTTTTTAATGGATATAAACTGGCATGTTGTTGACCACTGAGAAATTTTAAGTGCAGTGGCGGTGACAGAATGAACAGTATTTATTTATTCTCCCTGTCTGCCTTCAAAGAGAGGAGACGATGGCTCATCATTTTCTGAAGACCAGCTTTGTGCATTTCTTTTGGATCTTCACTTTGCCGGGACTGACACGACCGCCAACAGCTCGCTCGCCGCCTTCCTCTACCTAATGAATTATCCACAGATACAGGGTATGTCTATGTATCGTCTGTCTGTCTCCATTATTACCAGATGTGACAGTGTGTGGCTGGTAGAGCCATTTTTGAGATCAATACCAATTAAAAACCCCGAAAATCAGGGACGTCTATTCATCTTAAAGCAAGCAAGAGTGCGTCGAGTCCTAATGACGTCAAGCCTATGGAAGAAAAATTACGTCCATCAGCATGAAGGCTTGGACGCTCCAAAAGACTCTACCTCAGACCAGTACTAAAATCTCCCAGATAAATCATCCATAGGGGCGGATTCTGGGCGTGTCCTCTCTACCTAACCACACCCAATGAGACAAATTACCCGGGTAATGCATGAAATGGAAACGGGGCTATTGTCAATCTTTATACTCGTCACATGGACCACACAGCACACACCGGTTTTATTTACAATCCCTTCAAGTATTTTGCAAGATTTAGTTTTCTTTTGAATCAGCTGGCAGAAGTTCAGGCTGCCATGAAGCACAGAGACATACAGAGAAATAAAATGAATTGATCTCTCTGTCTATTAATTTTCTCACTCTTTGTGTCCCTCTGTCTACGCTGTCTTTCTCTATTTTCTTCAGAGCGCTGTCAGCAGGAAATAGACAATGTTCTGGATGGGAAGGATGAAGCTAGTTATGAAGACAGACACCAGATGCCCTATGTGCAGGTACGAGGCTTATTTCAAAGTGCTGTGAGGTGTGGTATCTAATCCATCGTACACAGTATATGTTACAATGCTCTGACAGCTGTCTTTGTCATGCAGGCTGTGATTCATGAGATCCAGAGGATGGCTGACACTGTTCCTCTCAGTGTTTTCCACTGCACCACTCAAGACACAGAGTTAATGGGATACTCCATACCCAGGGTATATAGAAAATATAATCTTTCCTGATTTTCCTGATTCAACAACCTTTACATTACTCCAAGAAGTCACATAAACCTAGTATTAAATTCAGGTGTAGATTTATATGTATAACATGATTGAAAATTACTTTTAAGACATCTTACTGTACAGTGTCTTTAAATTGGAGCCATTAAAACAGAATTTTGAACATATCACTCAAAATCTTAAATTGTCTTTAAACATCATATAGCTTCACATGATACTGGTTGAAGATGGCCTACTTTCAACAGCAGGACATTACAGCTGCTCTAGTTCTGTCCATTCTTTCATAGTAAAGTATTACCAAAGAGCACTTCACTGAAACAAAACTCAAACAAACTGCACTTATATAGCACTTTTCTAGTCTAAGCAACCACTCAGATTATTTTACACTACAGACATCGCTCATTCATTCATACTGGTGGCTACCCTAAATGGTGCCACCATCAGAAATTAATTCACACACCCATGAACTCAGCATTCGGAGCAATTTTGGGTTCAGTATCTTGCCCCAGGATACTTCAATATGTAAGCTGCCACGGTCAGGGATCGAACAACCAACCTACCGATCAGTGGATGACCACTCTGCCAACCGAGCCACAATTTCTTATTTTTTACATAAGCCAGGCTGCTATTGATAGCCATGTTTCTAATGCTAAAATGAACACGAAGTATAGATATTCTCCATGGTTTATGTGCCTGAGACCCACCCCATATTTTTCAACTCACCCATCGTCAACATTTGCACTGATGATTTCTGTAAAAGTGTAAAGATTTATTCAACATTTAAATGTATTAACACATTTTAATAACCCTCTATGGTACGCATCATGATGCCAGTTAGGAAAAAAATGCCCCAGTCCATGTAATCCCTGCGGTAAAAGAGCCATGTGTCACTACAGTGAACTCCAGCTGTGGAACATGATCCTATGGTACCACTTCCTAGACTTGATCTTCGTTCTGCAATGAGCAATGAGTGAGTCCAGAAGACTTGACAATAGCTGGGCAGGTAACCTGGCCAGGCAAGTTTACAACACATTTCAATTCAAAGTGCTATACAAAAATAAAATAGAGGGAGCGAGAGCAAGATTCTTTGTAATAAAATAAAATGACCTGCACTGCTGCTTTTTTTTTCTTTGGACAGAAGTTGTTGGGTGGATTGAGGCAAAAGTGGACAGGAGGTGGACAGTATGATTATTGTGCCATTTCATAGCCCAGAATTGGACTCCATCATGGTTTGCACCTTCTCTTCAAAGGTTCCCCTGCTCTTCTTCTTCCTGTCTTTGTCCCAGGAGAGGCTGCACAATGCGAGCCGATTTGGTCGTACAGTGCCGACACAGTGGCTCTTCTTCTTTTCGAGAATCGTTTGGAGATTCACACTGGTGAACCAGTCAACAAAGAAGAGCTTGTGGGACTGGTTCGCTAGGACAATGCTTGCAAGTCGCAAAAAACAATACTGCCACTTGCCCCTATATCTGGCATGGCGTCCATTGGTTGGCCAGTGTGGACCTCAAAGTTGTAAGCAATCCCACTGCTGTCGGTCCAGACATGGTTGTACTGCTTCAGGCTACTTTTCCCTTTGAATGGCACAATGTGCTCATCAACACAGAGATTCTAATAGTTTTGAAGCTTTCAGGAGGGATGATAGGCGGGGACGCACCTTGTAAAGCCTGTCATGGCCAGGCTTCCCGGGAGCAATTTGTGGCGAGTTATCAGAAAAGTAGATGTTTTATCACCTCCCAAAAATGCATTGACATGACATCGGCCACACAGTCAACCCTAGTGGTTGAATTCCAATACATGTGGTATCCTGGCAGCCTATAAATAGACATATAGAAACAGATGCCAATGAACTGCTCCATTTCTTGGCAGGTAACATTTAATGGCTTGTGTGGATCACAATGGACGGCATACAGATATGTTTGTTCGACCATGATTTCAATGCAGTCATGGGTTAGTAGATCATCCTACTTGGAGTCTTACTACTTGGAGTCTAATTGGAGTCTTCACTTTTGTGGCTTTCGGGAGGCTGCCTTTCCATTGTTGAACTGGAAGGATGTCCCTGCATATTTTCCATCCTAGATTCTTGGCCTTCTCTATTGCTTCTGGAAGAGGACCTGAAAAACAAGCAGATTACTTACAATTACTTTTAGATTGCATTTTACAGTAAACTATCTTATACTGTACTAAAAATACCCATCTCTGTCTTTTTCTTTACTATTTGTCCATCGTAGTTGATGATGGCACCTCTAGGGGATTGTAGGTCTGAATTGCTGTGTCCGGAGGTAGCTGATCAGGCCAATCAGAGCACGGAAGCCTCTCCTGCACTTGGGGCATGTGTGGCTCGGTGTTGCATTCTGGACACTGGCTGCTGGTCCTGGCATGCTGCAGTTATCTACTCCGCCAGGTGGATCCTCAGGTCCTCTGCTGCCTGGGCAACCGCAGTGATAAGTCCTGTGCCAGTTGGGATGGTCTGCTGCATGAGTCTCCCAGGATTCAGTACTGATGTTGAAATCTTTCAGGGGCGACTTCAGGCTGTCCTTGAAGCGTTTTTTTCTGACCCTCAATTGAGCATTTGCCTTGGCAGAGCTCTCCATAGAGAAGAAGCTTGGGGATGTGGGTGTCAAGCATGCATGTGATGTGGCCTGCCCATCTGACTTGACTTGACTTGCGCATGATGGTAATGACGCTCGGGATAGCAGCTTGAAAAGCGCTTTACACTACACACTACGCTCATTCACCCGTTCACACACACATTCATACTGGTGTTAGAGGCTAACAGGGCACACTGGTGCCACCTGCCACCATTGGGAATTCATTCACACACCGATGAATGCAGCATCGGGAGCAATTTGGGGTTCAGTATCTTGCTCAAGGATACTTCGACATGTAGCTGCCATGGTCAGGGATCGAACCACCAACCTTCCGGTTACTGGACGAACGATCTACCAACTGAGCCACAAGTTTCCATTATTTAATTAGAAAATAAATTGCATGAAACCATAAAAAATGAAGATTTACTTACTTAATAGTAGGAATATTTTTTTCACAGATAGAAATGGTCAGGAAATGACGTTTTGAGAGCTTTTTCATGGCGCAAAAAAGGTCATATTGACATAAAGTGTCAATATGGCCTCCTGAAAGTCATGTGACAAATTAAAGCATAGCTATTGGTTCTCAATGGTCTTCCTTCTATTTTAAAGTGTTGCATCATTCAAAAAGAAGCATTTTGGAAATTTGACAGGCCAAAAATGGGTATTGTTCCTGAGGTCAACACAGTACCATAGAGGGATAAATCTAGCACAATCTTTTTGTAAAACTTTTTACAGTGGAAATATAGCACATTTCAATATTATTAGCAGTTTGATGAATGCATTGCATTGAACGTAAACTGGTAAAAGCTATATAATAATATAACTTCATAATAACTTAAGGATAATGAATGCATGAATGAAAAGAGTGATGGCAATGTGTCCCATTGACATATCTAGCAGATCTATAGTCTGAGGTATCGGTTGGAATCAATGACCTCTGTCTGGTCTCTGTTCGTCTGACAATGTGTGAAGTCGTGCTGTTGGTGTAAATACTTGTAGTTGCTATGCTGGGATAATTTAATGCTAGATCATATTTTTTTGCATTTAGTATTCTGGCAGTAAAAAAATAAATACATTGTAGAGGAACATTTTACTGATACATTGGGTATCCAAAAAACCAACTCCTACAAAAGGTAAATTTGTAGGAGACAGGGTTTGCTTTTGTGAAGAGGGCAAAGTGGAGATCAACTCAAGGACAGTAGCAAGAGTCATAGTTATGAATACATTTTAATGGACCCCTAATTAAAATTCTTTATTTTTCAGGGAACCATTGTGATCCCCAACCTGTCCTCGGTGCTGAGTGAGGAGGGACAGTGGAAATACCCCAAAGAATTCAACCCTGAAAACTTCCTCAATGACCAGGGAGAGTTTGTGAAGCCAGAGGCCTTCATGCCCTTCTCTGCAGGTGAGCCAAATGATGATTACTTTCATTGATAGATTGAAAGAGTGATTGAGAGGTTTGATTCAAGAAATATCATTCGATGTTAGACAATGTGTAACTTTCTTAACCTGCAGGTCCTCGTATGTGTCTTGGAGAGGGTCTGGCTCGTATGGAGCTCTTCCTCATCATTGTGACTCTGCTGAGGAGGTTCAAATTCATCTGGCCTGAGGATGCAGGAGAACCAGACTACAAACATGTTTTTGGAACAACCCAAACCCCCAAACCCTATTTTATGAGGATCCAAGACAGAAAAAGTATCCCAAGACAAAGATCATCCTAAAACTGTAATTGACTTGTTGAAACACAGCAATGCAAGTAAGTCAACTGACTTTGACTTAGTGATGTTTTGTCAACTTGATGTTTAGGACGCAAACAGTGGTCTTGTGGGTGAAAGTTGTGTATGTTTGTCCCCCAGTCTCCTCCCAACGCTGACTTTGTTACTCTCTTTGTACTACATCTCTTGACTACTGGAGAACTTTCTCCAAGCATCCAATATTGGCATCACGAATCGGTGTACATTGGAGTTTGCACATTGCGTCTCAAACATATGCTAAAAAGTGTTGTTTAAGAAAGCGTCAGTATTTGCTGCTTGGGTAGAGACACAGTTAAAAACTCTGGATTACCGGGGGATTTATTGTGGAGTTCTGCCCCCAGGTGGCCAAAAGAATTGATGAATGCAGCTTTAAAGTTGCAATCATCAACATTATTATAATAAACATGTATGAAATGGCAATGTAAAACCAATTGACAATGTATTCATCATGATGAACCTACAGAAAATCTACAGCTCCAGTCCTGTTTCACTTTCACAGCTCATATTTGGCCAATGCATGGCAGCTCTTTTCAGTAAAAAAGCTCTAAAACCCACTGTACACTACATGCTCAGTATTAAACAACAGACATACCAGCTAACTGGTGAGCATACTAGAGCATTTAAGAACTAAAGAGACATTCTCAGGAGTTGGTTGAGACCAAAAATGAAGCTAAAAAGAGTCAAACAGCAGTCTAACTGCTGCATGTGTAAATAAACACCTTTCTGCTAATAAATTCACCATAATAACAGATGATCTGTCAGTGTATAATGTATATGATTATATGATTTCTAGTTGCTAATTATAGTCACAGTGTAGTTTACAGTTTGTATTCGGAATCCTTAAATGTTCTTTTTTTCACTTGTAAATGATCAGACTGACAGTCCCACAGATGTTATGATTATCAAAAAAGTATGACTCTGTGTTCCCTTGTTGCTGATGTACAATTGTAACTGTAAAATGATGTTCTTCTTATCATATATATACGTTGTATACAAAATAAAGGATGTCCACAATGTAAAATATTCATTATCTGGGGAGCATTCATTTATTTATTCAATCCAGCAGTAACATGGACATTTTGACCTCATGGTGGCACTAAAGGAAAGGCATGGAGTTACGGGATTCACCGGGAATCAGTCTATGGAGACTAGACATATTCACATAACATTTTATGAAAATCCAACCAGTTATGTCTTAATCGTTCTAGTTAAAGTTAGTGGTAGATAATAACTAAGTAGATTTACTTGTAGATGCCTTTACTTGAGTACAATCCCAATTCCAAAAAAGTTGTGACTCTTTGAAAAACATGAATAAAAAATTAAATATAAAATCATTTCAAGTGACTGTTACAGTGTTTTAAACTGCTGCTGTTCATTACTGATTCATGTATGTTCATTTGTTCCATCTCCTATCTTGTCCGTGAGTTTTGAAGTTGTGTTTAGACTGGGTAAGCTTTAAGTTAATTGCCATTTTTGGGATAAATAACTTGCACTACTCCAATAAATGAATATACAGTATGACAACTGACAGCTGCAGTTACTAGTCACTGCAGATTAAAAATGACATACAAAACCTGCGATCACCTTCTAAAATACCATCTTTATTGTATATAAAGTACTTGAAATGAGCATAGGCCACAAACTGTGGATGCTACTTATAAAGTCATGGACAAATTATAAGACCACCCTTGTTTTCCATGTTTTTTTTCTTGATAATGATTTTGGTTATTATCAAAAGAAAAACATGGAAAATGGCTAGATATCAGCTCTTAAATTAAACTCTTATAAGCTATTTTTGTTGTTATCATTATATGTGTCCAAACAAACGTACCTTTAGTTGTACCAGACATTCAAATGAACAAGAAATTGAAGAAAACAAGGGTGGACTAATCATTTTTTCCATTACTGTATATATTTAATTGGTAATACTTCTGTAATTTTACAGAAAATTACAGATTTTGGACTTAAAGTAAGAGGACTTTTACTTGTGATTGATTGTTTTTCTTATGTGGTACTTGAATAAATTACCTGAATACATTTTCCACTACTGATTTACAACAATGTCAAGACATTTCTGATCATTCTCAGGAAAGGCAAGGGACCCTTTCCACCTGGCATACAGGTACACTGAGCCCCCCTGTGCTATTCAGTTTAACCAGCAGCCTTTTGATGGTCGGACAGTGGTGTATTATTGAAGCTTTTGTGCGGGTGCTGTATTGTTTACTGGGCGGTCTCTTGATTGTGAGCGGGAGGCCCGGGGTGAGGAGAGGGGGGCTTGAATTGTGTGTGTCTGTGTGTGTGCGTGCTGACATGGACCTTCTGTGATGACATTCAGTTGGATGACTGGTGTGGTAGGGAGGACATAGGGAGAAGAGCCAAAACTGAGATTGATTAAGCAGGTAAAGTTAAGAAAAGAGGAAGTGAAAATCATAGAGCAGGTGAGATTGCGTTGAAAGGAAACAGAAACAGTTTGACCAACTGAAATGGAATCGAAGAGACTGAGACAAACTTGGGATTATCAGTAATGGATTATCAGAAGTGGAGTTTTTCAAACATGGACTAGTCAGGGAGTCTGCACAAACTTACGCACACACGCACACATACACACACACACACATACACACACTCACACATTTGGCTTCCTGTTGTGAGCCGTCTTGGCAGTGGACAGGTGACAGTATGCAGGAGTCTCCAGGTGCCATGGGTGTAGATGGCAACTACGCCAGCAACGTTCCTGCCTTTCTCACCAAGCTGTGGACCCTTGTGGAGGATCCAGATACCAACCACCTCATCTGCTGGAGCGCTGTGAGTCAGTCATCAGGACAAAGTTAACGTGATGGAGTAGTAGCTGTGACAAATGTAATTTCAGTTTACAAATACAAGATAAAACGTAGCAATCATGTCCTCTAAATCAGTGATTCCCAACCGGTGGGGCCCGTGTGGGTGTCTGATTTATTCAACTTTGGGACTGATAAACTCATACAAAATTCAAACATTTGAAAAAAAACAACTATTTCAAATATTTTAAATGTTAATAATCCATGACTAAATTTATTGCAAATATTTCTCATATAAAATGTAGTAAAAACAGTGACCATATAACCATTTAAAACTATAACTGCTACGCTTCAACCACGACTCCATCTTTGAGTTTTCAAGTGATTGACAGGTGATGCCAGGTGTCATATGACAGGTTGGGTCGAACCATCCTGGTATGGGGGACACTCTGGGTTTTTAGGATCATCAAATTAAATAGCCTACTAAATATAAAATTCATTTATGAACTTATACCTATATTTTCCTAAAATATGTATTAAACAATTATTTGTAAAGGATTTTTGCATGGATGCTACTTTTTAAATGTGTATTTTAAAATCTCACATACCCCCTGGAGTGCCTTCACGTACCCCCACTTGAGAACCACTGATCTAAACCATCGTTAGCTTGTCCCGTGCTAGTGCTCATCTGCCTGTAGATCTCGTAAAAGTAACAACACATTTAGATAAAAGAATCGACCTCATATCAACATATTTAAATGACATGATGAAGAAATCTTTACACATTATAACCGAGATGACGTCACAGACTAACAACACGTAGTTGCTGGTGGGTAAAACGCTTCAAACACCAACCAAAGTACAATTTAAAACAGTTGGTTCCCAAGGAAATGCAAAATTAGCACTCTAACCAATCATGTGTAGTAATAGTGAGCAAAATTAGTGGGAGAGAGGTAACTTTAGCAGAATATTGTGGCACAGATTTCCTCATGAAAATCATAATGACAGGAGAAACATGTTAGCTAACATTAGTTATTCATTAGTCATACATTTAGAGAGAACCATTAAAATACTGAAAAGCCATTTCATACTGAGATCTGAGGCTCATAAGATATGTGAATACTCAATGTCAGTAAGGTAAAACAATGAATTGTGCTGGTGATGCTATTACTGATAGATAGCCTGCTAAAGATAGCTTGAGTGGGGTGCTGCTATAGTAAGAGTACAGTCATACAGGAGTATTTCACAAGTTGTTTTGTTCAACAAGTAATTTGAGTTAACCTAATAAAGTTCCATTAAATGCATGCATGTTATTAATTTTTTAGAATACTTGTACTGTATATGACCTATATCAATATATGTCCGATCCCTTAGGAACTTGGAAATTACGTAAATACATGGCGAAAATGAACATATCTATTTGATCAAATAATTATCTAGTGATATCCTCAATAGCTTTAAATGATTCCTTGACCCAGAAAATGTATATTTTGACATATATATATATATATTTTGACACCAAGATTGACCATCTAAGTGGCTTTGAAGATATATTGGTTCTCATAGTCTTTATATGGCTGCTATCTCTGTCTTGTGTAGATCCCAGGTTTATCAGGTACATTTTTCTGAACTCTAAATCTGAAAAAACAAAAAACAAAAAACAGCAGGATTATCTTTCAACCCACTCATCAAATAGGCTGCAGGTAAAATCTTGCATACACTGTCATACAACAATTTAGAGCCGGAACCAAGTTTAGCACTTTTAAGACACATTTTATTGTCTTAGAGTGCAGGGAGAGTCCCCTGGTGCTGATTAGTTAATTTTTATCAATCTGTGGAGAGCTCACCATAACCCTCCACTGCTTTGCTGGCACTGTATTGAGAATCATGCTTTTGCTTTGAAACAAGAGCTATACTCCTATTGACATGGCTAGATAGATATATAATAAAGCTAGTAAATATAGAAACAAATAGATATTGAGCTAGCAATTCAGCTGTGTGACTATAGGGTTTTAATAAAGGTGTTTGCTGGCACTGTGCTTGTTAAACTTGCTGAACAGCTGCATTTTTCTGTTGTTTAGCCAAACTAATGGATACTTCATACTCCATAATGATGACCAGACATCCCTGTTTCAAGCTGGGTGTCCTGAGACAAATATCTTTGAAACACTAAATTGTCCTGTTTTCACCATTGGTCACTGCCAACTTGCACACTGCAAATTATTTATTTCTTACCAAGATAAAAAAAAACAACAACTTTAGATTTAGATGTGTTAGATAATTCATCTTGTTTTAAGAGTTAATTTCTTATTTTAAGTGTTCGACATGCTTATTTCCAGATTTAATAATCTCAATTTACGAAATCTTGTCAAGTGAAATTATCATGCAGCATGATAATTTCCCGCAGATTTAGTGTTTTTATCTTATTTTTAGACACACCTTTTTTGCAGTGCATGCATCTGAAGAAAACAAAAAAGCAACACCTTAAAAACGACACTTCATTGCCTACCGCTCACTGTACATGGCCAGAGTCATAGACGACAGAGAAACGATAGAACTCGAAAATCTTCTTGCTTACTCGAATATACTGGTTGAAACATTTTGCCTTCCTGTCAGTTTATGTAAACAATAAACATTAAAACATATGGTCACAAACGGGGACTTCATGGTGCATTCATGTGTACCTCATAAACCTGGAGAAACTCAAGCTTGTTGTAAAGTATCCTTCTGTCATCTTATTTTTGTCATTTAATATTATATTTTAAATGAATTATTTAAATATGGCTTTTGCGCAGTCTTTCTTTTTTTTAATGTGGCGTTTACGTGAAACTTGATACCATTTAGCAGACATTATAACCTAACAATGGCATAACCTTCATGGCAGGAAAAAAAGGTCAAATTGAAAAACTTGAAAGCCTAACCGAATTGTGGGTTTGGAGAATTTAACAAAGTAAATAAATAGCTATTGAGTTATCAATTTAATTGTCTAACATGGTTTTTATAAAGGCTTGCAGAATGTGGCTCCAAACAACGTCACAAGCACCGGATATTTGGAGGAAGACACTTAGTCTTGTCTTTTCATGATACAGTCAATTAATGCGTTATTAATAAATACTCACCTCCTCACCTAACTTGCAAACAGTGATTTGCTTAATTTGGCTTAACTGGAGAATATGAATAACCCTATACCTTGATTGTTCCCCTTTTCTATACCTTGATTGTCTCCCTTTTCTCCTGTAAGTCACTTTGGATAAAATCGTCTGCTAAGTGACTAAATGTAATGTAAATGTAAATGTAATCCAATAGAAAAAGACTACCATAGGGGGGTTCTACTGTGAATATAAGAATATAAACACGATGTCGATCAGTGACACAAAAATGGTTGATGTTTGGCCTGTGCTTTAGGTCAGGATTTAGTCTCGCTGCCCTGATGGTAAACTCCTGGTCTTTATAGAAGCCTACAACAGTGGGGGAAGAACTACTCGGGTCCTTTACTTAAATAAAAGTACCAATGCAGACAGAATGCACATAAAAGTGCAGCAGTAAAAGTACATATACTATAATTATAAGTAAAAGCACTACTTTTTCTACAGTTAAGCGACCCCTGTGAGTGGTATATCATTATACATGGATATTCCCTTGTTACAGATGCATTCATGTGTAGGCTACTGATATAGCTGTTGAAGGTGGAAAAAAAAATGTAACGTTTGGTAGTTTCATCCAGGGGGTGGGCACATTCGAAGGGAATAAATCTGGGATATAAGAATTAAACTATTTGAAAAAAAAAAAAAATCCTTTTTGGTGGAACCACAAGCCTGACAAGGGGCCAGGATAATTTTATAAGAGGTATTATGTAAAGTCGGTAACACTTTAGATTAGGGAACACATATTCAGCATTAATTAGTTGCTTATTAGCATGCAAATAAGTAACATATTGGCTCGTAATTAGTCATTAAGTAGTTATTAATGCCTTATTTTTTGCGCCAATGTTAGTCTACCAGTGACCCACTTTGTAGAGTAATGATTGACATTACAATCTACCAATCCTCATCCAAAAGGAGCCACCAGTCAAAGGTCTGGAGAAGGTGGCTATTTGTCGTTTCCATGGTTTCGTTCACCGCTATGTAGAGACTTATAAAATCCATACAAAGTAAAGCAAATTAAGATCGTAACTCATATACAACAACTTTCTTACTTACTACTAATAAGCAATAATTCTGAGGTTATTGAGGGAAAACTCTTATTTAATGGCTTACTGGTTGTATAATATGGCCATGCAGAATAAGGCATTAATAACTACTTAATAATGACTCATTAAGAGCCAATATGTTACTTATTTGCATGCTAATAAAGCAACTAATTAATGTTGAATATGTGTTCCCTAATCTAAAGGTGTTACCGTAAACTCTTGTCCATCTTAAATCCTCCTCTAGAGTAGCCCTTACACTGATGGGTTTTATCTTAACACCTGCGTCAAGCCAATCTGATAAGATAAACCTAACACAGAACCACTTTACAATGAAGTGTAGGCCTACTTTACATTACTAAAATTTAACATTCTGCTGTCACTAGAACTTAACTTTTGACTTTTGACCCAGGATGACCAGCTTTATGTTCCATTCTGTAGGTATACACAAGTACATAATCATTGTTTAATTCTTTTGAAAATCTATCCTTTTCAGTGATTTTTGACAGCAGTGTCTAGATTGGAAACAGAGCCCATATGTGTGTTTTGAGTTGTTAACAACATTGAAAGGTCACTGAGAGGAGGCTTCGGTGATAAACAGGAAGAGAGCAGCTTCTCTGTTCTTCTTTGTAGGGAGACAAACACACAGACAGATGCTCTGCAGTCCCATGACATCTGCAGTCAGTGTGCTGCATCAGCTGTTGCATTGTCAGACTATTAGTAAGCGAGTGAGCATTAGTACATACAGCAGCGTCTTATTAGAGTCAACTCAACTTCATTATTTCACGCCGTTTGTGCAAATGGGTTTTGCTAACTCCTGATGTAAAGTATTTACAATAATACTGCTTTTCAGAATAAAACAGAGCCACAGCAGTTGCTTAGGGAGACTGTAATGTTGGGAGAGAGAGCATGACTCATCACTCACAGTGAGAGAGAGAGAGAGCGTCAGTTTGATTGGCTGACTGAGCTGAATTTATCTGTTGATGAATAGATCCTGCACTCTAGGAAAAAAAACTATATTACCTCCTTAAAAACACTCCTTTTATTATTAGGTTAGGTTCACATATTGTATCCAATGACAGATGGAGATATAGAATATTATAACTGATTAACTTAACCCTCTGGGGTCTAATATACCACATAATATTTACTATACCCATGTTTGGTACACTGTAAAAAAAGATAAACAATACTACTCAATAAAATTGAGGCAACAGATTGCACGCAATATTATTAATTAAATCTAACTACGTTACAAGTTGAGTTAATAACAACTTAACAGGAAGTGCCTGTCAATTAAAAACAGACTAATTCTATTGTGTTGGATTCATTCAAAATTCTCTTGATTTAGAATTACATACACATAAATATTATATTTAATGTGGTCAAAATAAGTAGATTCTATCTCAAACATTTTTATATCAAAGTTACTGAAACAAAACCTCCTCAAAATCAAGGATGCATTTATATTTAATAGATTTTATCAAATATGTTAAGTAAAATGAAATGACTACAGAATAATTTATTACAGTGTATTTGGTATTTTCTCAGCACAAGTTCAACACGATCTGACATTTTTAACCTACTTTATTAACTTATTGAGCCCATAAATGCACAAAAATCATGAAATCTTAAATGAAATTATACAATAATCACATTAAAAACCACAAAGATGCTCAATGAACAGTTTCAGACCTGAAAAATGTAAACATAGGTTAAATATGAACATATAAAGGTAAAATTCAAATATTATAAATCTATACACACAAAAATACCATGAAAACATGTTTATTTATAGGAACAGTGTTAGATAATTAGACCCCTTTTTTCAATTTTTACAGAATGCCACGCCTGCCTCATCCCATTCTACTTTTACACTTGAATAAATATTTTTGTACTATCAAATTAAAAGGATCATATCTTTGATTTACATGACCTCGGACCATCAAGCAAAAAACTGGAGAAAGTTTCAAGTCTGTGCGCCACATGACCTCGTTTTTTGTTACATCACTTTGAAAAAAGCCACGTTATCTGATCACGCAAGCATGATCATAGACACCTGTTTCTGGCAGTAGTTTTAAAAGTTAAAAATAAAAATGTAGAGGCTGCTCTTAAGAAAAATATTCCAAAATTAACTGTAAATTCACATATTCCACAAACAGTATTTTTTCATTTGACAAATGATATATTTAGTAATACACATCTATTTGTACTTATAATGGCACATTTATTTAAATGCCAACTTACAAGTGACAAGTTGGGAATTTTTTAGCAAAATATATTTGTAAAATGCTGAATATTTATGGATCATGATTTGTGCATTTAATAGTCAAGGTTAGCACTTTCGCCTCACAGCAAGAGGGTCACGGGTTCAAATCTGGCCTGCGGCTCTTCTATGTGGAGTTTGCATTTTCTCTTCCTGTTAGCGTGGCACACAGCTTAGGTTTAATTGGTACTTCTAAATTCCCCATAGTCTGTCTCTGTGTGTATGTCCTGTGATAGTCTGGCGACCCCGGCAACCCAGATTTGAATAAGCGGCTCAGGATAATGAGAGAAATGCATAATTATCTGTAAAAACTAGGGCCAAGATTCGATTAAAAAAAAAAGTATCTAATTATTAAGAGCCTTTGTAATTAATTAATCGAAATTAATCGCATTTTAATCCCATATTAATATTTGACCTGAGAACAGTGAGAAGTAATTTTTTTCCACATGGATCTTTAGTATACCATTGAATAATGACTGAATACATAAGCTTAAGCAACAAAAATATTGTTTATTTTTGTTCAAGTCCAACAGGCCAGTGCAATTTTTGCCATTAAGTGTAGCTACCACACCAGCGTCCACGCTAGCTGCTATATGTTTTGCATTGAGGTGATACTTGAGGCTCCATGTGCTGCGGTGATATGTGAATTCCTTGTTGCATAGCAACACAACCTTGTAACAAAATGTCCCATCAACCACGGGGCCAACCAAAGCGTCTCATCAGCTTCTTCCTTCATGCTCACTGTGGTTTGTTGTTGTCTGAACTCATGAACGCTAGTTGGTGCTCCAGTATAATCGGTCCGCCTGAAACTCACCCAGTGAGAAACGTTCCACGGTGCAAAAATAAGTGTGATTAAAATGAGTCAACTTTTTAACACGTTCATTTTTGTGTAATTAATCTTAATTAACGGGTTAAAGTCCCGGCCCTAGTAAAAACTAAAACTAAATTCATGCTTGGGGTAAAATGTCGTAATTTCAGCCGCTTATGACTAGTAACAGATTTAAAGTCGAGATGTTATGTTGACTGTAAAGTAATATGTATCATTAAAAAGGACATGATAAAAAGAGTATTCTGAGAACATCCATCATCCATTTACAGGCTGCATGACTGTCTCATCTCATCTGTCTTGTGCCCACTGAATGAGATGTTGTAAACTAACTACATTCCTGACTGTCCTCTGTTTCAGTCTGGGACAAGTTTCCATGTGTTTGACCAGGGACGCTTCGCCAAGGAAGTTCTGCCAAAGTACTTTAAACACAATAATATGGCAAGCTTTGTTCGACAGCTCAACATGTGTAAGTAGACCTCCTCTCTTCTCCTCTCTTCTCTTCTCTTCTCTTCTCTTTTTCTTGTCTTTTCTTGTCTTCTCTGCTCTTGTTTTCTCTTGTCTTGTCTTTTTCTTGTCTTGTCTTTTCTTGTCTTCTCTGCTCTTGTCATGTCGTCTCTTGTCTTTTTCTTGTCTTCTCTGCTCTTGTCTTCTCTTGTCTTTTTCTTGTCTTCTCTGCTCTTGTCTTCTCTGCTCTTGTCTTTTTCTTGTCTTCTCTGCTCTTGTCTTCTCTTGTCTTGTCTTTTTCTTGTCTTCTCTGCTCTTGTCTTCTCTTGTCTTTTTCTTGTCTTCTCTGCTCTTGTCTTCTCTGCTCTTGTCTTTTTCTTGTCTTGTCTTGTCTTTTCTAGTCTTTTCTGCTCTTGTCTTCTCTTGTCTTGTCTTGTCTTTTTCTTGTCTTCTCTGCTCTTCTCTTGTTTTCTCTTTTCTGCTCTTCTCTTTTTTTCTCTTTTCTTGTCGTGCCTGCTCTTCTTTTGTCTTCTCTTCTCCGGTCTTGTCTTCTCTTGTTTTGTCTTCCATTCTCTACTGTTTCTCTTTTCTTCAGTTCCTTTCTCCTTTTCTCTTGTCTTCTCTTCTCTCTCTCTCTCTCTCTCTCTCTCTCTCTCTCTCTTCTCCTAGCTCAATTACAGCATGCATTTATACATTTTGTGTGTGTGTGTGTGTGTGTGTGTGTGTATGTGTGTGTGTGTGTGTGTGTGTGTGTGTGTGTGTGTGTGTGTGTGTGTGTGGTTGCTCTTATGTGTTATGTGTGTCTAGATGGTTTCCGTAAGGTGGTGAACATTGAGCAGAGCGGTCTGGTGAAACCTGAGAGAGACGACACAGAGTTCCAACATCTGTACTTCCTCCAGGGACACGAACACATGCTGGAACACATCAAGAGGAAGGTATACACACACACACAAACACACAAAAAAAATCACACATACACACTTATGCTGACATTAGAAGCACTGATGTTTGAGTTTTTCCCAGTCTAATAGATGAAGCAGAATGTGGAAGTTATTCATCTTTCTTCGGCTTCTGTCCAACCTCCACATTATAAGGAGAGATGTAAAAGAGCTTTATGGAGTATTAACTACCCAGCAGAAATGACTTTTTAGTGAAGGATTAAAACCATCAAACTCTATGATTCATTGCATTGTAACCAGGAGAAATCTATCATCAATGAAAGATAGAAAAACGTGTTAAAGCAACATTTGCAAAAGAACACCAAACTACCAAAAAAGTATGCAGGGTAGTGGCACATCATTGACCTTGTGCAGGAAGACAGTTGTGTCTTTAAAAATCCCTGGTCATTTCCTTGTCTTGCTGCATTTCGGGTGTTAGTGCTTCCCAAGACAATTATTATTGGTTTAAAGATATACAAACAAGTCAGATTTTTTGTTCTCCAGCGCTGACACTCTGTGGAGATGGTCTGGCTATTGTTGACGTCTCGTTCGGGAATGATTCGTCCGATAGAATGAAGCTCTTAGGTGAACGAACCATACTGAATCACTTCTTGAAAAATGTCGTTCTTTTCTCAACTTCAAAAGAACCCTGTCCCGTCTCTTCTCACTCTCTCTTCAGACAGACAGTAAGGAAAGTAGCTATTGACTGTCCTAAAAGTCTCTAGAAGTCGGCAAGTGACGTAGTCGCCTAATTTGCATAATTTACCATGTGCATGGTGTTTTAATGGACGCTGTAGGAGAGAGGAATAACTTTATGGGAAAGACAAAAAGTGAGTAAAAATCACCCTAAATATGTTTGAACTGCAAGTCTTCTGTCACAATTCCAACCCTCCTCCTTTATCCGGCTTTGGGACCGGCAAAAGTGACCCAAAAGGGACAATGACTGTAAACCAGCCGGCGGCAACCTGCACATGTGCGATTTGCAGACTAGACGCTAACAGGTTAACATCCCCTGCTCTGACTGCAGCTGGGAGAGACTCCTGCAGGAGGACTGTGCCGCTTGTGAGTGCTTTGGGACGAGTGAGGGGCTCTAGCAGCCCCCGTGGCTCGTTTATAAAAGTAAGAATGTGTCTCCAAAAGTCTCTAATAACATCAGGAAAAGATGCTAGATTTGTCACTAGTCGCTCTCTTCAAAAATACTCACGGGGGTAGCGTGAATACAGAGTTGCTCAAGTCCGCCCCTCACTCCAGGCTTCTTTTTCTTTCTATTTCTTCTTCTTTTTTTGTTTTATCGGTTATTGGCAACCAGCGCAATAGCTGCTTTACCGCCACCTCTGGAGCTCCCTCTAACAAACTGCCATTTACTGTCTAGGCATCGTCAGTCAGTGTTTCGATTTGTTTACTGAAAGTGCAAGTTAAGTGAATGGGAGCCCTAACTGGCTCTCTGCATCTGCATCAGTCAGTCTGTGATACATTCATTCAACGTACAGTTCAGTGAACAGATACACCCCCTCTCTCCCTCTCTTATGTCTGGAAGTAGGATATACTGCCAACTATTGTATTTAATAATTAGATGTTGTAAAAAAAAAAAAAAAATATGATTGTTATAGCAGCTTTCAGTATGCAAACTGTAGCTTTATCCAACTAATTTCTCAGCTCATTGGCTTATTCACGTCAGTTCTCAGTTCACTATGCGAGGACAACTGAAAGCTTGGCCATGTTTCAGTTCAGTGAGTAGTGATACACAGTCATAGCTCCGCGTGAATGATTCGGAGAATGAATCTTTTGTACTTATCTTTTTAAAGAATGGGTTCTAGTGATTTAGTACACTGAAAAGAACTGCCTTTACCACCACTAATGGCTATGCAAGACTAATTAGCACTCAACATAAATAACTGAGGCTGATGGGAAACATTAGTCTTTGGTTTGAAATATGCAATTCCCTCATTCAATTCACTCAAAACCACAAATGTCAACTTCATGGTTGTGCTAGAGAGAAATCAGGGGATCAAGTGTCTCTGCTCACTAACAGCAGTGGGGATGAGTGTTTGTTTGTGCTGTATGTGAGTTAGTTACCAAATTCGGCTACACTGTGTGTGTGTTCAAGGTATCCATAGTGAAGAGTGAGGAGACCAAAGTCCGTCAGGAGGACCTCAGTAAACTGCTGTATGAAGTCCAGCTGCTCAGAACACAACAGGACAACATGGAGTGTCAGATACAGGACATGAAACAGTGAGTACAGATACCCTTTTTCAATGAAAGCAGTTTAAGGGGTTGGTTCGGAGCCGGTGCTCGAGCTGGTTCGCAGTTGGTTCAACTTGCAAACCAGCTCTGAACCTGTTTGCTTTTCCAGTCTGTAGAGCCACTACGTCATTGTTAACGTCTGTATATGTCTCTACAACACATCTGTGCTACTCATCCTGGTCACTTAACAATGAACGTAAGAGGTTAATGTTGTACTATGTTGTAAACTAACGATAGCCCGCTAACGCTAGCACTCTAGCTCGGAAAACCAAAGAACCGGCTCTGGTCGAAAAAGTGTGTGTGTGTGTTCTCGTTTTTCTATTCTGGTGGGGACTTTGACCTGACTGCACACAGACCGGCGGGGACCCGTTGTATGGTGGGGACCTAAATTGAGGTCTCCATGAGCAGAACCCTACCATCAGCTGCAAAACAGTATTTAGACATGCCCCATGCAGTTTTCTAGCAAGTCCCCATGGGATCAATTTTCAAGACATAATCTGTGTGTGTGTATCTTTAGGCACCCCTGAAGGTCACACGCGTTACTGCAGTCCTCATGAGCCTGCCTGTTCCGGAAGTATGCGTCGCTGTATGTCCACTTTCTAGCGCCCCCACTGGTCAACCGTGGTATTACATTCTGACAATATATTGAGTGTGTGTGTGTGTGTGTTGGGAAGGTTACATTTGTCAAAGTCAAAGTCAAATTTATTTATATAGCGCATTTACAGCCGGCTAAGCCGCACCAAAGTGCTTCACATAAGAGTGCAAAAAGTGCAATAAAATACAGAATTGACAAAGGTAAAAAGAAACAAACAAAAAACAAAACAAAATTTAATTTAAAATAAATTAAAAGAAGATGGGATGATTTTAAAAGCACTGTGGGATTACTAGGGGACACTATTCCCTAGCAGTTGCGGGAGGGAAAAAGAAAAAAAAAGTAATAGTTTACAGATTACTAGTTATCCTGTTAAAATGTAAAAAGTTATGCAACTGTTCTAATTATTTGATCAAATTAATGAAACATATTATATTTTATTACTTTTTGACTACTTTTCTAACAAATGTCTAAGCCAGGCAATACAGCTGAAAAATCCTAAAAAAATGTATACTATGTTTTACACTTTACACTTATTGCAATGTAAGTTTTTTCTGATTTCAGAACAAAAATATTGTTTATTTTCCAGTCGTGAAAGGCATTCCTTTCAAACAGCATGGACAACCACCTTGGTGTGGTTGGGTAGTTTCAGGCAAAGCAGACAAGGTTACCTAGAGAAATGCACATTGATTTGACTGGCAGATGAGAAGAGCTTTATATTCAAAAGAACCCCCCTAAAACAGAACCAATTAAAACGCTCAAAATTTGAGCATATACTGCCAAATGAATCTCGCTCATTGAAAGCCATCATTACTTTGACTATATTTGGATGTAACCCTGTTGTAATCAGCAACATTTTCATTAGTAACATGCAAGATTCTTACATTTATTTTCACAGTAAATGTTATTGATTAAACACAGAGTCAGAATTGAACTTTTTTTTTTTTTTTTACCTCTTTCCATGAAATGATTGTGACAATGTGATTAATTCTTGACAGATTAAGTGTATATCTTCTCAAAACTTTATTACTCAATCTCTTCCAAACATTTCACAATGAAAATGAAACCAAAATTAACAGAGGATTGTGTCTGAAAACCAAAATATTTCAACTTTATGGGCGACTGTCATTACCTGGGCCTTATGACAAACTGTCCCCTCACAGTTTAATGCAGATATGGTGTGAAAGTAAAAATTCTCAGGTCAATTTGACACTTGACAGTGATTAGTACAGTGTAAGCGAAAAATATTTTCCAAAAAAATCTGAAAATTTCATTTGATTTGACAGTAAAATTTGTCCACTATGACTCCAAGTTTATAAAACATATTTCAGGGGGTACGTGTGAGAAGAGCAGTTTTCTGTTATTCCTCTTTCTAAGTTGGAACAAATCACCCAGCGGATGAACAGACTTTTCTCTAGAGGCTATTGTTACTGAAAATAGCTGCTGTGTGTCTATTGTGTGGCGGAGCTGCTTTGTGCTCAGCATTGTTTGCTAATGCGAGGAGAGAATGTTCACCTGCTCACCTGACTAACGCACACACATACACACCAATAACAACCTTCTTAGAAAGGATGAGCAGGTGTGTGCCTGTGCACGTGTATGGCCATGCATGTAGGTGTGGACAATGTTCTCTTACAATGTTCCACCACAGACTTTTGTCTTAAGTATTTTGTGAACATAAAATCAAATAAAAAAAATCGAATACAATATAATAATAATAATAATAATAATAACTTTATTTATATAGCACCTTTCAAAAACGAGTTACAAGGTGCTGTACAACAGAAATAAAACATATCAAATACACTGCAAAAAAAGAAAAGTTGGGTGAACTCAAAATTTCAAGGCAACAAACTTCGATAAAATTTCAAGTTGGACAATTAAACTAAACATTTTAAGGTTTTTTTTTAGTTTGCTCAACTCTGAATTCAGATTTTTGTCAACTCAACACTATTGTAACGCCGCTATGAAATGTCAGCTAATGTTGCGACCACAATTTTGAGTTAGCATTGATACGCTAATGGCTACTCTTGTAGCTGTAACAAGCAGCGCCGCTAGCGACAGTTAGCTGCTAGCATCAGTTAGCCGCTAGCTTTTGCTAATGACTTAAAAAATGTAAAATCACCTTTCACACCAGGGTAATCATACAACGATAATAAAAGGAAATTAAGAGAAGGCCAATTGATAAAAGTGAGTCTTTAGAAGAGATTTAAAAGAAGCCACTGAGCTTGCCTGCCTGAGATCTCCAGGGAGGGAGTTTCACAGCTGTGGAGCACGGACAGCGAAGGCACCATTTGTAATGAGACGGGACCTCGGGACCAGAAGCAAAGCTGTGCCACAGGATCTCAGGCAGCGTTCAGGCTCGTAGATAAAAGCATCTCATGGATATGCTATATTGTAGCTGTGCAGAAAAACAGAGAGACTTCACGGCTGATTTACAAGCTTTTCTCCTCAATTCTTAAACTCCAACCATTTTAACGTTTTTTACAGAAAGGATTGGACTGTACATGCACATCCTACAAAGTCTTAAGAACACAGACCTGTCCCTGTCAATATCACAGCCTGGGATTGCTCTCTAGTAGGGCTGGGCGGTATATCGGTTTTAGAAAGAGGTATATAGTTGAGACAATACAGTCATACTGATATATATTATCTTTTGATTTTGCCTTAACTTATGGCCGATATACCGTCATGGAAAAAATGATTAGACCACCCATTTTCTTCAATGTCTTGTTCATTTAAATGCCTGGTACAACTAAAGGTACATTTGTTTGGACAAATATAATGATAACAACAAAATAACTCTGACAATTTAATCTAAGAGCTGATTTCTAGCCATTTTACATAGTTTTCTTGATAATAACCAAAATCATTATCAAGAAAACCATGGAAAATTGCTAGATATTAGCTCCTTTGCTTCACATTACACTTTGCTTCAAAAGATGGAAAGTTGTTATTTGGATAAAGTCTTTAAATAAAACAGGTTGATGATGATTACTTGTGACGTTGAGTTGAAACTAAACACTTTGCACTTTTTGTTTAAAATACCAATAAATATCGTATATCGCCATTCAGCCTAAAAATACCTGGATATGGTCCATATCGCCCAGCCCTACTCTCTAGGCATCGTATGCTTGTGACAATACTCTTGGAATAAGAAGCAGAGTAACTTACTGTTAGGATTTTCTCAACGAGGTCACATGTGCACCACCTTGGACAAGTATATAAAGTAGTATATGTATACAGTATATAAACACTCTGTACAGTGATGTCTGACATATCCAGCATGCAGTGCTGGTGCAGACTGTCTGAGCTTTGGAAGAAATAGTCAAATCAAACACACTCATGCCTGCATTAATGATGATGTCACTTGAGTCAGCTTTGCTTGGTCTGAAGACTACAAGTTTGCAAATTAGAAATATCTGGAGTTGTGGAGTTGGAAAGAAGTGATCTTCCTGGACCCCTGTAGCCCAGTTCTCAGTGGGTAACATCTTCAAGCTACAGTGCCTGCTAGCATAATACACTAGTGGTGTGTCTTTGTGAATGTTTTGTTCACTTTGAACTAATCTTTTATATGACTGGGGAGTAATCAAGGTTATTATAGTTAACGAAAACTAACGAAAACTAAAATTGAAAAAACATTTTTGTTAACTGAGTTTAAAAAAAACCCGATAACTAACTGAAACTGTATTGTGTGGTTACAAAACTAACTGAAACTAACTAAAATTATAGCATATTCGTTTTCATCTTTGTCAACTTTTTTTTATACTTAATCCAGTGTTTCTTTTTCTTTAACGCTAAGTGTGTATTCCTGTTTTGTGGGCTTCCAGGAGAAGCGTAAGTGAAATTACTGTAATGACACCATGTTGGCTGTGAAGACCGACTTCTCTGCTTTCAGAAAACATTGGAAATATGAAAATCTGATAGTGTAAACTGTTCAGTTATTATGGTAATCTAAAGTGCGCATGTCTTCAATTTGCTCATATTACGAATATGATGCATATAATGTAGAGGCTCAGCTGCAGGGCTGTGGGCTGATCAGCAGAAATGAGTCGACTCGTTCACATCTCATAATAGATCCGTTTTGTGTCTTTGGTTCATTTGTCACGTGAGATGCAGCCACAGGGCTGTGGGCGCCGCACTAGTCAAAGTTATCCGAGTCAGTAAAAAGACAAAATGAGGAGGAAAACTTGAAATCATGAAAAAAAGTCAAAATGAGAAGAAAAAAGTCGAAATCACGAAAAAAAAGCCAAAATGATCAGGAAAAAGTAGAAAGTCAAGAGAAAAAAATACTAAATTAGTAGAAAAGTCACAAAAACAAAGTCAAAATAACGGGAAAATAGTCAAAATGACAAGAAACAAGTTGAAGTCAAGAGGAAAAAGTCAAAATGAGAATTAAAAAGTCAAAGTCACAAGAAAAAAGTCAAAATGAAAAAGAAAATTGAAGCCATGAAGAATGTCAAAATGGAAAAAAAAAAACTCCAAATCATGAAAAAAAGGTCAAAACGAGAAGAAAAAAGTCAAAGTCGAACTTCCCAACACTATAACATACCTGTATCTCTAACCAAATTGAGTTAGGGGTTGCATTGTGGGTAATGTAGGTACCAGGTTTTGCTAAGAAAGAAAAATAAAATGGAATTTAAAAAAAACCCAATATCTCTACTATCATTAAAATGTCCAGAGTGAGCTCAATAACATCATTAGAGTGCAGTGCTGTAGCAAACGTTCCATTCCACAAGAAACTGTTGTAATGAACAAGCCCACGGAGAGTCTAATCTCCATCCCAAGAGAGAGGTCTATGTGAGCCGCTCTCAGCCTAGTCTGGATCCTGACTCGCTTCACTTCACTTTTGCTTCCCTTTGGATTTACAACTGTGGGTCCTCTCTGGAAAAATATCTCCCAGGATGGAGATAAGACTCTCTATGGCCCGTCCATTGCAACAGTCTCTTAAATGTAGAATCTCACTTTATGTGTGGGTCTCAATTTTAGTTTAGTTTAGTTGCTAACTGCTGTACAGCTAACAGTTTATAGTGGTGTGTCATTCGTGAATGCTTCATTCACTTTAAAGCAAGATTATAATAGTTTTGGATTTTTCATTCATTTCAGTTTTAATTTCATTGTGACTTTTTGTTTTCAAATTCAGTTCGTTTTAATTCGTTTTTAGAGTGAGTTTGCTTGTTTTAGTTTAGTTTTTATTTTTTGAAAATGCTTCGTATTAGTTTGGTTTTTATTAGTTTTAGTGTTAGCTTGCGCCACTGCAAAATAAATTTGATTTGTAATATCATGGGCAAATGGAAGAGATTGTCATATTTCCAATGTTTTCTGAAAGCTGAGAAAGTTGCTCTTTACAGCCAACATGGTGTCATTACGATAATTTCACTTGCGATTCTCCTGGAAGCCCACAAAACAGGAATACACCCACTCTGTTGGAGAAATAGAAACACTGGATTATGTGTGAAAAAAGTTGACAAAGATGAAAACGAAGGACATTTTCACTATAATTTTAGCTAGTTTTAGTTAGTTTTGCAACCACACAATACAGTTTCAGTTAGTTATTGTTTTCTAAAAAACTCTCATTTTTATTTTTATTTTAGTTTTCGTTATTTTGTTATTTTTTGTTAACTATAATAACCTTGATTACTCCCCAGTCATATAAAAGATTAGTTCAAAGTGAACAAAACATTCACAAAGACACACCACTAGTGTATTATGCTAGCAGGCACTGTAGCTTGAAGATGTTACCCACTGAGAACTGGGCTACAGGGGTCCGGGAAGATCACTTCTTTCCAACTCCACAACTCCAGATATTTCTAATTTGCAAACTTGTAGTCTTCAGACCAAGCAAAGCTGACTCAAGTGACATCATCATTAATGCAGGCATGAGTGTGTTTGATTTGACTATTTCTTCCAAAGCTCAGACAGTCTGCACCAGCACTGCATGCTGGATATGTCAGACATCTCTGTACAGAGTGTTTATATACTGTATACATATACTCAACTCAACTCAACTCAACTTTATTTGTAAAGCACTTTAAAACAACAACAGCCGCAACAAAGTGCTGTACATAAACAAACAGAACAAGAGACAATAAAATAAATAAAACAGGAAATAAACACTAAAATAAATAGATTTATTGCTTTTTAAAAGACAATTTAAAAAACAATAAATAAAAGCAAACCATAAAACACTAAAAACAAGAGCAGAGTCTCATGCGTGGTTAAAAGCCAAGGAATAAAAATAGGTTTTAAGATGACTTTTAAAAATGGACAGTGAGGAGGCTTGTCTGATGTGTAAAGGCAGCTCATTCCATAGTTTGGGGGCTGCAACAGAAAAAGATCTGTCCCCTCTGAGCTTCCGTTTAGACCTCGGTACCTCCAGGAGCAGCAGATCAGCTGACCTGAGGCACCGAGCAGGAGCGTAGGGGTGGAGGAGCTCAGAGAGGTACAGTAGGGGGAGACCATTTAAAGATTTAAAAACAAATAAAAGAATCTTAAAATGGACTCTAAAATGCACAGGCAGCCAGTGGAGGGAGGCCAGGATGGGAGTTATGTGCTCCCTCTTACGAACTCCAGTTAAGAGGCGAGCAGCCGCGTTTTGCACTAACTGGAGCCGTGCGAGGGAGGACTGGCTGACTCCAAGGTACAGTGAGTTACAGTAATCCAGCCGAGATGTAACGAAGGCGTGGATTACCGTTTCAAAGTGCTTGTGCGTAAGGAAAGGCTTCACCTTAGCCAGCTGCCTGATATGAAAAAAGCTTGACCTCACAGCAGCGCTAATCTGACGATCTAATTTAAAATCACTGTCCATCTTAAAACCTAAATTTGACACAGTTGGTCTTATAAAATCTGCCAGAGGGCCCAAGTCAAAAGGAGGGGTCACACAAGAGCCACTAGGGCCAAACACTATCACTTCTGTTTTCTTCTCATTAAAATTTAAAAAGTTCAAGGCCATCCAGGCCTTGATGTCTTTGAGACATGACAGGAGCGGTGTGAGGGAGAAAGCATCTTTTTTCTTCAGTGGCACATATATCTGAGTGTCGTCAGCGTAGCAATGGAAAGGGATGCCGTGCTTTCTCAAGAAGGAGCCCAAAGGCAGTAAATACAAAGAAAAAAGCAGGGGGCCTAAAATCAACCCCTGTGGAATCCCATACAGCAGTGGAGCAGGGCTGGACTCCGAGGTACCAAGGCTTACAATTAAACTTCTGTCGGTCAGATATGACTTGAACCACTCTAGCGCAGTACCACAGATGCCCACTAGGTGGCGTAACCGAGCCACTAGGATGCTATGGTCCACGGTGTCAAACGCTTACGCTTTTACGCTTGTAAAAGAATTACATGGTCACCGGAGTCATTAGCCAGGAGGATGTCGTTAAAAACTCTGAGTAGAGCTGACTCTGTGCTATGCATAGTTTTAAAACCAGATTGAAACACCTCCAGGACACCATGTACATCAAGAAAAGACTGTAGCTGACCATATACGACCTTCTCCAAGACCTTAGAGATAAAGGGCAGCTTGGAGATAGGCCTAAAATTGGCCAGCACGCTGCGATCTAGGCCAGGCTTCTTAAGTAGGGGCTGCACCACTGCATGTTTAAAACCTCGAGGAACACGACCAGTAGACAGACTACTGTTAATTACATTTAATACAGACTGCCCTATACTGGGGAAAACCTCTTTGAAGAAACGAGGGGAGACAGCATCACAGGGAGAACCTGATGGCTTAATATGGCCAACCAGGTCCTCTAAAAAAGACAGAGACACTGGCTCAAAACCATCAAAAGCTGCAGAACAAGTGACTGAGGGGTCAGATGCAGGAGCAGAGATGAGGGCCCTAGCAGTAGCAACCTTGTCAATAAAAAAGTGCAGGAAGTTATTACACATTTCAGGAGATGTCTCCAAGCTGACAGGCTGTGGAGCATTTAGAACAGAGTCAATGGTTTTGAATAACACACGCGGGTTGTGGTGGTTGGTCTCAATGATGTTTGCCAGGTATTCTCTTTTAGTCTCTTTAACGGTGCTCTGGTAGCGGCGCCAACAGTCTTTAAGGATATGGAAGGAAACCTGCAGCTTGTCCTTCTTTCACTTCCGTTCACTTCACGGGTTCTGCCGTTAAACCAGGGCTCAGATTTAGCTTTAGGCTGCACAGTTTTTAATGGAGCCACAGAGTCCAGTATGGTCCTGCAGGAGGAGTGAAACCAGGAGCTGAGCTCCTCAGTGTCAGCAGACACAGGAGGCACACAGAGCTGGTCAAAAGCCACAGAGAAATGACCAGCAGTGCAAGGGTTAAAAATCCGACGTTTCTGAACAAGAGCGCCGGATTTAAATTCAGCACAGGAAAAAGCGACTTCCAACAGTACAGGCAAATGGTCAGAAAACACATCGTCACAGATCTCCAAGTTAGACACCAAGATAAGATAAGATAGATAAACCATGAGAAAGGACGAGGTCTAAAGTGTGTCCATGCTCATGTGTGGGACCAGACACACACTGCACCAAATTAAAAGAGACAATTAGGCTCAGGAAGTCCTTCACCAGCGGCTTTTCAGGACAGCACACGTGAATATTAAAATCCCCAACTACTTTATATACTTTATATACCTGCCCAAGGTGGTGCACATGTGACCTCGTTGAGAAAATCCTAACAGTAAGTTACTCTGCTTCTTATTCCAAGAGTATTGTCACAAGCATACAATGGGCTGGGCGATATGGACCATATCCTGGTATTTTTAGGCTGAATGGCGATATGCGATATATGATGGTATTTTAAACAAAACATGCAAAGTTTTTAGTTTCAACTCAACGTCACAAGTAATCATCATCAACCTGTTTTATTTAAAGACTTTATCCAAATAACAACTTTCCATCTTTTGAAGCAAAGTGTAAAGTGAAGCAAAGGAGCTAATATCTAGCAATTTTCCATGGTTTTCTTGATAATGATTTTGGTTATTATCAAGAAAACTATGTAAAATGGCTAGAAATCAGCTCTTAGATTCAATTGTGAGTTATTTTGTTGTTATCATTATATTTGTCCAAACAAATGTACCTTTAGTTGTACCAGGCATTTAAATGAACAAGACATTGAAGAAAATGGGTGGTCTAATAATTTTTTCCATGACTCTGCTTCTTATTCCAAGAGTATTGTCACAAGCATACGATGCCTTGAGAGTAGGGCTCTGATGTGGACCATATCCTGGTATTTTTAGGCTGAATGGCGATATACGATATATGATGGTATTTTAAACAAAACGTGCAAAGTTTTTAGTTTCAACTCAACGTCGGTGACATGGACGATGAGAGACTGATTGTTGAAGTGGAATCATTTATGACATAACACATTGTTTTTGTAAGGATAGATAGTCAGATCAACAGATCTTCCACATCGGAGAAACAAAGTAAGCTGTTTGTTGTTGTTGTTTCCTTTATACACACAGTTTATCATGGGATTTCGTAGCCTCCCGTACGTTCAGGATTATCGCGTGTCCTTGTTATCTCGCATGTATACAGCTGTCCTGCTACGCTGCCGTTACTCCCCTGGTGGGGATTGACACCAGGCAGAGGACGGAGCAAAACCATGGCGCAGCCATTATGCGGCCACTACATCCCCAGTGGAAATCCCGTGAAAGTCTCTTGAGTCAGTAAAAAGATTTGAACTTCCCAAAACTACAGTGTAGCTGGGTCTTCTTCTTTTTCACTGAGGACAAATTAGATGCTAGTGATTTCTTACTGCCTCCACAAGCCTGGGCCTGCCAGGGTTTCTCATTAGCATGCAGTAGAAAGACTTTCTTTGTAATACAATACATAGACATCTGTCTATGAACACTGTCACTTCTTGACATTGACTTGGTAATGTTAGTTCATTTTTAGAATGTTTGAAACATAAAAATCGCACCTTTAAACTGTGTTTTATGTGTTTGTGTGCATTAAGCTTTCAGAAATACAAAAATAAAGGGCTTAAGTTCTGATCAACTGTTAAACAAGCAATACAAGCTCTTAATGTTGGGTTCATATGCTTCAAAGTTTTAACCAGCTTAAAATGAAAACAATTTTTTTTAACAAATGGAAACTTCTATTAAAACAGTTTTTTGTTTTTCTGCCCTGTGTGTAGGCAGAATGAAGTCCTGTGGAGGGAGGTGGTCTTACTGAGACAGAATCACACACAGCAACAGAAAGTCATGAACAAGGTCAGTCTATGTGAGTGTGTTTGTATTCCAATGAACAATTACTCATATCAACGTTAAACCCGTGATATGCTTACCTTTAGTCATTATTTTCTGATCTGAGTGCTTTTGTGTGAAAATGACAGAGGAGGATTTGTCTCCACAGTAAATCCCCTGTTGAGCATTTGATGGTTATTTATTTGTGCTTCAGAATGTAACAGCTGTGAAACAATGAGAAAATAACCTTGCTTTCTCATCACAGCGTTGCTGCACTGTCTCTCTGTTCAATACACTAATCTCTGCGGCTTGCAGTTCACTGTGCCATGTTTAAGCTCCCTTGTGCAATCTCTATCTCTTTTTCCCTATGTCTGTTTTAAAATGATTTAGGAAGCAGACAGCAAAGCCTAACTTTACTTTTAATGCTAACAAACAAAGAGAAATGTTCTCCCCATCATCCCAAAATGGTCCTGTATCAATACTAGAGTACTTTCTTGTTTTTTGAATGAAGCAGTAGCTACACAAGTTGTAGCCAACCAGAAACCTCCAGACCTAAAAAGTGAAGCTGATGCGGAAGTGCCTTAAACCAGTAGTTCTCAACCTTTTTGAGTCGCGACCCCCAATTTAACATGCATGTTGTCCGCGACCCCCGCTCACTGAACAGAATCTCACAAGCACAGTTCAGATCATACAAAAAAGAAACAAAATGACCAAAAAAGACACAAAATGACCAAAAAAGACACAAATTGACCACAAAATGACCAACAAAGACACAAAATGACCAAAAGACACAAATTGACCAGAAAAAACACAAAATTACCCAAAAAAAGAAACAAAATGACCAAAAGAGACACAAAATGACTAAAAAAAGACACAAAATGACAAAAAAAGGAAACAAAATGACCAAAAAAGACACAAAATGACAAAAAAAGATACAAAATGACAAAAAAAGTTACAAAATGACCAAAAAGAGTAAAACACATTAACACATGAACACTTTAACACAGTGGAGACAGAGCTGACTTCCAAAATGATTTGGCGACCCACAGAAATCATCTCGCGACCCCAAATGGGGTCTGGACCCCAAGGTTGAGAATGGCTGCCTTAAACCTGCATTCTTACTAAAGGCCAGCAGGGGGCGACTCCACTGGCTACAAAAAGAAATCTGTTTGTATTAAAGGCAATAGGTAAATGGCCTTACTTGCTTGATTCACTCACTTAACATTCTAATAGGGAGTGTATGGTCTCAGTCACTAGTTCCAAGTCTTCAATACAGCATGAGCTCTTTCATAGTATGTTTTCAGTTAATCAACATTCAGTGAAACACTTTAGAATGTCATTTTATGGGTACGGTTGGACTAAAAGACACAACGGATAATGATTGTCCCATGCAAACCAAGCTATTCAAGTAGTGCTAGCGTTAGCTGATGATGTAGCATCATTCTGGCTCCTGATCCATTCATGCATTAATTGCAAAAAGCCTATTTAGCAACGGCGATAAACCAAGATGGCGACGACCAAAATTCAGAGTTCCAGGCTTCAAAACTGGATCCCACAAACTAATTAGTGATGTCACAGTGACTCTGTCCATCATTTTTATACAGTCTATGGTTTAAGCAGCTGTTCTGTGAGTGTTTGACCAATCACAGATGGTATTTACTGCAAGCCCCACCCTAAAAGTTCCCGTACTTTCAGAACGTACTACCTTCCACCGACCTCTCTGTAGGGTAAAATGGACTTGATAAACATCACCAGAACTTAATTTAGGAAAGGCAATGAGTTCCTCAAAAGTTTCCCAGTCCCTGGGGAACATTCCTGCGTTTCATGGGGGCCTTTTTATATTTTTTGTTCCAATGTTGCCAACATTTAAAAACCACAGAATAAGATAAAATCCCAAAGGGTTCAGTGTCTGTCAGACCCTCATTTCATCTCAAGATCACGATCATGTTTTGATAGGATGATACAGAATGGGTAATTCAGTCAGGGCAGGCAACGTATTTTCCTTCTTCTGCTTTTATGTTTGAAGAGCAAAATAATCAGTCAGTGTGTGTGTGTGTGTGTGTGTGTGTGAGGTGGATGCTGATTCATGCTGTGCTTTTTCTCTCATTGCCAGCTGATTCAGTTTCTGTTCAGCCAGATGCAGTCCAACACACCCAGCACTGTGGGCCTAAAGAGAAAGCTGTGAGTACATGCATGCGCAACCACACACACCCCTCACACACACACACACACACACACACACTGGAGCAATCAACAAAAGTGAGACAAATAGGAGCACAGTGGGGCAGAGGGAAGGGCTGGCTCAGCTGACAAACTGAACAATCTAACTCAACAAGCCCTGTGAATGGCGACAAGTGCTGAATCAGTCAGTCAGACATGCACACACAAACACACACATTCACACACAGTGAAGGCAGAGCAGAGTGCATGACCCTGCTACAGCCTGTGTGTGTAAAATGCTGGTTCAGCTTTGCTGTGGAGTGTGAACAAGGCCGATATGAGAAAGGAAAGGCACGCTGGAACACAAAAGTGCTATAGAAACCTACATTTCAGGCTCAGTGTGCTACCTGGCAAAGGTGCAATTTTGCCCGATGTTTAAATGAAAGTCATGTATGGCCCTCTTGATTTAATCTCTATGAATGTCCACCATCTTTGTTTAGCGTTTTTCCACTCATGTGACTGACTCATCCCTTCCCTCTGCCTCCACATTTCCTGTCACATTCCAAACCTCAGCACTTTATTAAACTGGTCACATATTGCTCAATGTTCCCCGGACAAATACTGAATTTGGAAAAACTGATTTCAGTGTTTCCGCTGCATCTACCTGGAACATCTTACAACATTCACTCAAACTCAACACAGTTATAACTCTGGGCCAGTTTAAAGCTATGATAACCAATAACTCTGCCCTTTACTGTAACTGTTTTTTATTTTTTTCAAGTGTTTTGTCTGTGCTGTTCGTTCTCCATTGTGTTTTCTCTGTGCTCTTGACATCACTATAAATGATTCCTCGAGAAATAAGTGAAAAAAAAAGTCTGTATGAACTTTCTAAAAAGGCAAAAAAGTTCTCCAAAAAACAAAGATGTGTCTACAGCCATGCTAGCAGCTTTGAGGCTGCTGTTGCTAACGTCAAATCTATCTATACACCGCAAAAAAGGTGTCTAAAAACAAGATAAAAACACTAAATCTGAGGGAAATGATCTTGCTGCATGGACAGATAATTTCACTTGACAAGATTTCCTAAATCAAGATTATTAAATCTAGAAATAAGCATGTTGAACGCTTAAAATAAGAAATTAACTAAATTATCTAACACTTCTAAATCTACAGGTTTTTTTTTTTATCTTGGTAAGAAACAAATCATTTGCAGTGTACTCTGCTCGGGCCAGTTCATCACTGCTTGCAGCTTTAATTTATCTTTATCTAGATTTAATAATCTTAATTTAAGAATTCTTGTCAAGTGAAATTATCTGTCCATGCAGAAAGATAATTGCTAATGTGCTAATGTGTATCGATAATGTTAACATGTTGATATTTAGCATGTAAAGGATTCATAACGTTTTCAAAATAAGGTGTTATCAACAGTATATAAGCTTAAATGGATCAAATACCGGTGAAGTATGTATAATGTTGTGTGCGTCCCATATAAATGAAAAAGAAAATTCCACAATATTCTTTGGGAAATGTCTTTATTCTTTGATTTTTGGTTGCTCTTCACATGACATTTGAGTGAAAACCTTCTCCACATAGACACAAAAAATGTATTGTATCAATTTAAAGATATTCCAAAGTAAAATTCTGATATTTGTATCTTGAAATTGATCAAAAGAATAATAATTGCTTTATTTTGAATATGGGCAATGTCAGAAATAACCCAAACTCAAATATATCACTCATTGTCAAATATTAAATATTAAATAGAAATTCTATTCTAAAATAGAATAAAGATAAAGACTTTCTTCACAAGTTTTCTTTCTGTATCCTTTCACCAATTTCACCATGTCAGTCACTGTCACATGCATCTGGGTCATTTGAATGCATTTACTGTACGTCACTGTCGATTTAAGTTAATTGTCTCTTTTTCTCAAGTATTAATAATAATACATTTTGCACAACTGTTAAAAGTGCATATTCAAACTCATTGTGCATTATGTTAATTATGTGTCACAACAATAAAATCAAATAAATTGCAGTTTGTAATATCACATCAAGTAGGTGACCTTTCAAAGATGTTGTCATACATTTGACATTTCTTGACACATATTCAATACTGATAATATAATGAGTGATATACACCACAAAATGGTCACAAAACTAAACTAAACAGATGTTTAGCCAACAAAGCTAAACAACAGCTTCTTATTAGTGCTGATAAATTTCTGCTGTCATTGACACTAATGTTCCTTCTAGGCCTCTAATGTTGGACGATGGCTCTCCCAGCCCTCCTACCTCCAAGTTCAGCCATAGCCATCCAATGGAGCCCATGCATGAGCCCTTCTACATCCAGTCGGTGAGAAAATAAGACTTTAATACTCCAGATGTTTATCACTGTGCTTCATAATCCCTAAAGTCTGGTATAGATGTATCACTTAAGTTAAACTATCTTTAAATTAAGATAGTTTGTAATTATTTTAGAGTAGGGCTGGGCGATATGGACCAAAAGTCATATCCCAATATATTTAGGCTGAATATCAATATACAATATATATCGTCATATTTTTATTGCAAAGTGATAGCAAATGTTCAGTCAAAGTCAAATATGACATGTTACAAGTAGTTTAATTGATTATGTTTATTTAAGTGAACATAAATACTACAACAGGAGTACCTTTTTTTTTTTTTAAATTAAAATGCACATTAAATAAAAAAAAAAATATCTTAAATAAAAATAGCCTATGAAATAAATTTGGCCAATCTTTTTCTGAAATAAATCTATATGAGAAAGAATAACGAACATTACAAAATAACTTAATCTGACAAACCCTAGTAAGGGCAGCATTTATATATAAATAAATAAATAAAATTGAACTATATCCATATATGCGTTATGGTCTAATTCCATATCACGTATTAAAAATATATCGATATATTTTTTATATTGCCCAGCCCTATTTTAGAGTACTAATAAGTGTGAATGCATCTAAAAAATACATTTCCTGCAGCCTTTGTCAATGGCACATTTTGCTGGGAACTATAATGAGTAAGCTGCTGTGCTGCTGACCTTCCACATTCAGCACAAATGCTGCTGGCAGCCATATGCAGTAAACATCAACTTTGAAGTTAGTGGCTGGCCTTTCTAAGTGCTTGGCCATGTTGGGATTTTAAATCAGTTGATTTACCACGCACCATTCCTAACACAGAAGCCATCATTCAAGACATTTATTCTGTTCTTTGAACATGGCATTTCCACTACATCACAGTAAATATATTATCTGGACATAAATCTTCTTTAACCTGCTGCAATTCGAATAGCTGGTATGTTGTATCACCACTAGAGGGCGGCAGTGTACAGTGACAGATTTAGAGGGCTGCAGATGTCCTCTGTATGAGTGTATATTATACAAACTAAAGCTGTGAAGTGAAGCAAACTGGTTTTGTATCATAGTTTGACAAGAATAATCCCATAAGGGAAACCAGCTGCTCTGTAAAGGCAGAGAGCAGTGGCAGTGGATGTAAAGATAGAAAGGTTGTAGGCCTTCATGCCTTAATTAGGCTTTTTTTTTTGCCACGTAATGTTACTGGCATGTATGGCACTTATTAAAATGCAGATACTGCACTCTGCCGCTGGAAAAGCTTCAAATAATGCCATGAAAAATGTACTACCTACGACCAAATGGTGTTCTGACAGCTTTTTTTGGCCATTTTAATTATTTTGTTTCAGAAAAGAAACTATATTTATGATTTTATTTAGTTTCATAGACATCAGGTCTCTATTTCTGTCTTTTTAATGGTCTGTGTACTATTCACTACAGTTGTTTTACAGTAAATATGCAATTTCAAGCTATAGCTATTAGCAGTTACTGCTGTTTTGCTTAGTCGGACTTGTTAGCCAAATCTGTTTTTTCCCTCTTTCATTGGTTAGATTTACTTGCAGTCTCATTAAATTATGGTGAATATCAACCCGAATTAGCAATAAGATGTTAGTTCATCATATGTTTTTCAATTAAAGAGAGAGTTATTGACTAGCCACAAGCTAGCCATACCTAGCCGTTAGCTAAGGCTAGCGTTTGGCTGTCTTACCAGTTTGCTTTAAGCTTGCTTTACACTTACAGCTGTTTGACTTGGTTTTAAGCTCCATACAGAACATTTTACATCCTGCTTTCATGAAATGTGTTTTCTATGTCATTTTATTTTTATATCCTAAAACAATTGCCCTTTTCTCAATTACCAAACATGTATTAATTGTGTTTTTGGGACAGTATAGGCTTGCTGTGATGTTTAATGTTACATTACCGACAATGTATTCAGTCTAAATGAGCAACACAGTCGGCCTGAAGAAGGAAATGTAGGAGCAGAAGACAACCAAGAGCAAAAACACATCACACATACATCCTTTTCTTCCTCAGCCCTCCAGTGATACTGCTTCTTGCTCTAGTGGGCTGACAGGAGGACCAATTATATCAGATGTTACTGACATGTCTCAGGCTAGTATGGCCCTCCAGATGCAACCTGATGAGACGAGGTGAGTGATGCCATATAACATTAAACATTAACAAGTAGTCTCTACAATCAGCCCCACACCTATTGCACTATTACAGGATCGTAAAGCCATTTTAGGATACTGTGACAGAGATTATAGATATTGAATCATAAAAGTTATCGAAACAGTCAAAACCGTGTCATGTCGAGAAAGTGTATTCAGAGTAGAGTACAGTGAGACCATGATATGACTGCTGGTGTTGATACACTGAACTGATCGCAGCACTAATAGAGATGAGCGTCATTGAACAGGGCAAAGTGAGCAAAATTGACCCTGTTTAATGTTTTCTTGGCCCTCCTTATGTTAGTGGTAATCAATGATTACTGATTGGGCCCAAAGTGTCAGGATGCCCTATAGTCTTTACCTATAAAATGTTGCACACAACCTGGAAATTGCTTAAAATGACCACAAAGAGACATAAAACAACTAGAGGACTAACAAAACAATAGCTGCTGATAGACACAGAGACCTCAAAGAGAGTCACAACCACCACAAACAGATGCAAAGCAACCACAAAGTGACACCAAACACATGGATTAAAGTTTAAAAAAGTGTGTTCGCGCTACAGCCAAGTCACGTGCAGTGTGTGAAACATGTTCCAGGTTACTTGACACCTGCTTAAGAAACACTAATGCATAAGAATTCAGCACCAAATGCAGCCATCACATTTAAATGCTCAACCAATACGGTTTTACAGGAGGATTTTAAACAGCTCTTCTATTGCATCTTGCCCTTTTTTTTGTTGCAAAGCTTGTCTTTACTCTCTAAAATAATCAAACATCTACATAACTTTTCATAACTGTTTTTATTTTCCTTATTATTTCAAGTAAACCTTTTATATACTATAGCAAAATAGAAATAAAAAAAATACACCAACAAACAGCCCCTGGATGAAATAACAATGGGGGCAAATCTCTATAGTGCTTTGTCTTATTATAAAAATTAACAACAAACAGAACAAGCATCAAACAAACAACACCAACTTTGTGATCTCTGTTTGTTTACAACAAGCACCAGACACTCACACAAACTGTGCACAGTTGGCCATGCCGTTAATTCAAGATCGCTATGTTTATGATCAGCGGAGACTCTGTACATAATTAGCCATGCTGCTTTTGCTTTGCAACAGCTGCGTCTCCCGTGTTTAATCCGTCGCGTATGTGATCACGGTCGAAACTGTCGCTTAGCGATTACTTGAGGATCGAAACCCATACTTCACCTCTGGAGTTTCGGAAATCACTCTGGTAGCCTTTTTGTAATGGAGACAAGCTGAGTGAGCGGACTTTAGAGAGGGCGCAGCCAGTCTTCCCCCTAAAGGAAACACGCTGTTGATCTCATAAGTGGCCTCTGTAAAGTTCAAATGACGGAAATCCGTCGTAGCGACGGAGAACTTTAATCGATGCAAACAACTACAAAGACACTCAAAATGACTACAAAGAGACAAGAAATGACTGCAGAGAAAATAACTATGAGACACAAAACAACAATAAATAGACTCAAAAAAGTGACTACAAAGAAACACAAAGCAACTACAAAGAGACTAAGTTGACGAAAGGGATGTAAAATGACTACGAAAAGGTGCAAAAACCACTGACAACAAAACTTACAATTACAAATCGACAAAGTTCATTCAGCAAAGAGGCACAAAACAACAACAAAAAGACTCAACAGACACTAAGTGTGTGTGTCTTGCTCCTTTTAACCCTCAATAGGGCACTCATTATATTCTCTAGGGTTGAAATTTGGAATTTGCAAGTATTTCAATGATATTACATACAGCCAGACTGTGGAATGTGTAAAAAAAACATACGGACCCAGGGGAGGGGTGTAATATTTTGAATTTTTTTTTTTTACAAGATTAAAGTGGCAAATCTACGAGAAAAAAATACGCTTGTGAGATTTATGAGATTAAAGGTGGTGAATCTGGGAGAAAAAAGTTGCTTTTCCCACACTTTTTTCTCGTAAATCTGTGACTTTTTCGCACAGATTTGCCACTTTAAATCTCTTAAATCTGCAACTTTTTTTCTTGTAGATTTGCCACTTTAATCTAGTAAATCTGCAACTTTTTTCTTGAAATATTACCTTCATTTTTACATTGGAGGTCAAGGTCAATAAAGTTAATATTATTATATTATTATCATACTGATCGGTCAGGTGTCATGGTGTCACCGTCTGTGACGTAGCCTGATCTTTGCTGATTAGCTGGAAGAAATCCATGTGGTTCTACAACCAAACAGAGAGGCATGGGGACCCCATTTTGATATCCACTGAAGTTACCAAATATAGTTATTCGCCCCGATAAAGGGTTAAGGACAGGTGTTGGGCCCATTGTTTCCTAACCGGCCCATGCTGGTAGTTAGCTCTTGACAGTATTTGACTCTTCCAACAGGGAGAAGTGCATGATGCTTATCAAAGAGGAGCCTGTGAGTCCAGGAGTGAGAGGAGGAGGGAAACAGGGCAGTGTGGGGGGAGGAGAGGCCGTAGCGTTGACCTCCTCCTGTGAGGTCTGTTCTTCAGAACCTCCTGTCCTTCCTGTTGCAATGGTCCAGTCTGTTCTGGAGGGGAGGGGCTCTGTGGCCTCTATGATGGAGAGGAGGAGTAAGAGACCTGCCCTGGACAGGTAGCTGCTCACATAAGATCACATGTGGAGACACACGTACAGTCATGGAAAAAATGATTAGACCACCCTTGCAGTGGCGGTTCTACACAGGGGCCGACAGGGCCATTGCCCCTGTGAAGAAGCCCTTGGCCCCTGCTGTGGCCCCTGTGTCAAATTAATAATAAAATGATCGATTTATAACGATGAACAACAGAACAATTCTTACCTATTTTTTGTTAAAACAATATTTCATCATACACAAAAGGAACCCAGAATGTGTACATTGTATAATAGTTTAATTGTGCAATAAAAGCTTGAATATATATATATATATATATATATATATATATATATATATATATATATACATATATATATATATATATATATATATATATATATATACATATATATATATACATATAAAAGTTCATTCTCACTGTACTGCACTTTCAAAATAAAAAAAAAGTAATTGTGCACAAAAATGAGAAATATCATTGAAACAATGAGACTTACCAACAATAACAATTATTTTTGTACGACAATCAATGTATTTGTACAGTTGAAACCAGAAGTTTACATACACTATATAAAAAGACACATATGCTTTTTTTCTCACTGTCTGACATGAAATCAGACAATCACTTTTCCTGTTTTAGGTCCGTTAGGATTACCAAAATTATTTCTATTTGCTAAATGCCAAAATAATGAGAGAAGGATTTTTTTAGACAATTTTTTTATTACTTTCTTCAAAGTCAGAAGTTTACATACACTAACATTATTATGCCTTGAAACAATTTGGGAAAGCCCAGATGATGCTGTCATGTCTTTGGAAGCTTCTGATAGGTTTATTGACAACATTTGAGTTAATTGGAGACACACCTGTGGATGTATTTTAAGGCACACCTGAAACACACTGCTTCTTTGTGTGACATCATGGGAAAGTCAAAAGAAATCAACCAAAATATCAGGAAGATAATTGTGGACTTGCACAAGTCTGGTTCATCCTTGGGTGCAATTTCCAGATGCCTGAAGGTACCACATTCATCTGTTCAAATAATTATACCCAAGTATAAACACCATGGGAATGTCCAGCCATCATAGCGCTCAGGAAGGAGACGGGCTCTGTGTCCCAGAGATGAACGTTATGCACCGAGAACGTAACGGACCTAAAACAGGAAAAGTGATTGTCTGATTTCATGTCAGACAGTGAGAAAAAAAGCATATGTGTCTTTTTATATAGTGTATGTAAACTTCTGGTTTCAACTGTATATTGCAAATATTCTTAAATGAGATTTTTGAATAAGCTTAAATAAAGGTTTGAATGCTTAAATATCATCTTTGCCACTTTTAATGTGCCCCTCTGATTAAACACTGGCCCTTGCTTGGCCCCCACAGTAAAACTGGTCTAGAACTGCCACTGCACCTTTGTTTTCTCTAATTTCTTGTTCATTTTAATGCCTGGTGCAACTAAAGGTACATTTGTTTGGACAAATATAATGATAACAAAAATGGAAATTATTTTAAGAGCTGCTATCTAGCATAGTTTTATTGATGATGATTTGAGTTATTATATAGAAAACCATGGGAATGGCTAGATATCACCTCAGTATATTATTTAGTGATCAGTATATTTGGCCAAATAAATGTACCTTTAGTTGTACCAGGCATTGAAATGAAAAAGAAAATGAAGAAAACAATGGTCTAATAATTTTTATCCATGACTGTAGAGAATGCAGTGTACACACAGATGATTGCACAGACACAAAGAGATGCAAGTAGTGAGCGTTAGACCCTTTGTGTCTGTATTTACATATTGTGTATTAATGTGTGTGTGTGTGTGTGTGTGTGTGTGTGTGTGTGTGTGTGTAGAGTGGAGGTTTCAGATGCAGTGGAGAATGTGGATATGAGCCTGGAGGAGCTGCAGCAGCTGCTGCTCAGGAGCCATCAGCAGAGTACTGTGGAAGCTGGAACCAGCGCTGTAATGGATGTCAGTAGATAGATTCAGATGTGCCTGATATTTGAAATTTGAAATGGGTATTTGTATCTGTCACTGCTTATTCAGCACGCAGTGGCCAATGAGTTGAACTGTTCCTTCATACTGGCCCACATGAATAAATGTTTTTCTCACTCCTGATTCTCTCTCCCTCGGTAGCCCTTCAGTTTAAGCCTGCCTCTGACTGAGTGGAACTTCACAGAGATGGAGTCTAACCTCAAATCAGTAAGTCATAAAGTGTGAGAGCTGTGTGGACAGAGCTTAAAGGAAGAGGCTTTCCTACTCAGTTTACACTCTTAAACATTGTTGAACATATTATCCTTAATCTGCATTAATATGAGCCCATAGTAGTTTCAGAGCATTTTTTCGCTGCAGTCACATTTTACATCGCTGTAGCCACATTTCTCAATATATAAATAAATCATGTACCTCTATGGAAACAGCACAATTATGGCAAGAAGTAGAGCAAACTCAAAAATCTCTCTTGTGCAGTATAACACAGTTGTAATGCCAGAAATCATATATACAACATTTTTCTGAACTATATATATTTCTGAACCTAGTCTCACAGGAATCCGTGAAATAGCCACGGATTCGCTCAACTCAAAATCTATGGAATAGCCACGGAATAACTCAAATTTCTGTGAAACTGACACAGATTTCGCTACAATGCAACTTAATGACAGTCATATCCCGTGGCTATTCGTGTTCCAAGTCACGTGAGTTTTAAGGTACCGGCGGTCAAAAAACATGGCAGACAGTTCTCTCATTTTTAGTGAAAAAATCAATATTTTGACTTAGTTTCTGCATAAAAATGGATTTTGATCACATTTCTAGTGAGAAATATATGTTTTATTTTCTAAATATTCACTCAGTGAATGTACATAATCACTTTGTATGTTGGAATAGCCACGGGATATGACTGTCATTAACTTGCATTGTAGCGAGTCCGTGTCATTTTCACGGAAATTTGAGTGATTCCGTGGCTATTCCACAGATTTTGAGTTAAGCAAATCCATGGCACGGATTCCTGTGAGACCATGTTGATATTTCTAGGGCTGTCCTTGTCCTGTCGAAAGGAATTCTTAGTCAACTACCACTCATACGATTTTGTATTCTAATGGATTTCTTGATTAAATCAACAGTTTGTAAGATAGATAGGAACTTAGATGGACAGGAACTTTAGTAATCCAAAAAAATGCCAAAAGAAATTGCTAAAGCTGACTTTCTCAACAAACAATCAGGCAGTTGTGGGTTCAGTGGGTTTAGAGCTTTAACTGATTTTTTTTGGCCACTTGGGGGCACTGCAACAAGCCATAAACACACCACTGACAGAAATCACCTTAAATCTTATCATGGTGAACGTGTTTCAAATAGTGCCCCTATTTCCACATCCAGGAGACACAGCAACATCATCATTCATTCCGAAGTTTTCGTTTGTGTCCTCCTGGCAAATGTCTAATTTTACATTTTAGCTTAGTTTTGGTCTCCACCAACGAGAGCTTGTTTGATGAAATCAGCTTCCTGATGTGTCTAAAAATTAGAGCAGTGAGACTAAACCAAAAAAGAAAAACTGAGTCCCATACAACCAAATCAATCAGCTGCAAGATGCTAAAATCTAACTGTAGATTCAGGGTGTTCTCTGTGGGTTTGTTAAGGTCCCAGATAAACCAGGCCAACACTGAGAGACTCAGCATGTTCAGTGTTTGAATCAACAACTGAGACTGAAATCAGGCCCTCAACACAGAGACCTGTCTAGTCCATTGATTACATAGATTCAATATAGTTAGCGACGTTAACAACACTCACACCATTGAAGTGAAAATAGCTTTACCAGTTGGAGGTTTCCAGCCAGATAAGAACACAAGAGTCTGAAGCTGAGGGGGGAGATCTAAATGTCCATCGTCACTCTAAGATTCAAGATCCAGTACAAAATATAAACCGGGGCAGTGCTAAAAATTCTACTCCCCACTCGGCTTTTTTCTAAGCCAGCAAAGTAATCAATAATGTCTTTGGAGTCCAATTTTTCTGGGCGCCTTTCATTAAATAGACCGGATGGTGAGGCTGTTCAATCTGTCTTGACACATTGTGGGACTTAAACAGTCTTTCATGCAGCTCACCTTGAAAAGCTCCCTCAGCAGCAGGCAACTATCACAGGAAGAGCACAAAATAGCCGAGCTATATGCAGCACATCTCTAAAAATGCTTTGCTTCTGAATTTTAAAGATTGCATTTAGGTACAGAGAAGTTGGGTGGGAAATTGGTGCCATAAAGCGATTCATGATTTATAAACTAGTTTTAAATTACTGAAGCCTTGAATCCATATGCAATTTGTCCTCATCAGTGAACCCTAATGTTTAACAGTAGCTAGTTCCTTAAATCATTTCCAAAGCACTGATTAAACTCTTGTAACATAAAACACTGGTTGCAAAAGACAATCACTGAACTCTCTTGAACCTATCTTGGGCTGTCTCTTCTTGATAATGTTCTCTTTCTTTTTGTCCGTTTGAGGTTTGACTGGTGCTGTTTTTATTACATTGTCCTATTGCGAATTAGCTCCATCCATTGTTTTCTTGATAAACCAATTACTTATATTTGCACTACAGTAATGGATGGAGATTAATTCGAATTTGTAGTTTGACTCAGTTTTGCTAACTCCTCAGTAAGGAAAGTAGCTATTGTCTGTTTGCCAAGAAATAGTCCCATCACATAACCTACAACCAGAAATCGTATCATAGTGCACACATACAGAGACAATTAGTTTGCTAGTTTGTTAACTAGCTTCTCCGTATCAGCAGCTCCTGTCTTCTCTCCTCTAAGCAAAGTGATAGTTTGAAGCATTAATGCAGCCGCCAAAATGAAAAAAAATACCGTTTTGCTATTGCAAACTACTCCATGGTTGCATGACTTCAACGTCACTACGGTTATGTTTCAGTCTCCAACAAGCTAACCAGGGATGTTGACAAGCTAGCAAATCTCTAGCCTAATAAATTGTTTATTTACATAGTTGCATTACAATCAATCTATAAGTGTTTACAAGAGCACTGAAAACATGACTAGAGGCTGTGACACAGACTTGTGAGAGTTCCTGTCCGTGTCCGGTGGGATGACGTTGAATGTCACCGACAACCACTGTAGTCTCATTCAGCCACTTGTTACTCGTACAACAAAACGCAAACATCTCTTCAGCTTGTGTAAACCAGACCTTATTTCAGCCATCTAACCAGAAACCCATTCAAAATCCTCATTGAGTTTGAGAGGTTATACCCTATGCCGCTAAAATGATAACTTACTTCCAGGTTTAAGAACCATTCCTGTAGCGCCCTATTGCTATCGGCAGATGAGTGATGTTCAGCCTATTTTCTGTCATCAGTGTAGCACAAAAGTATGGCGGAATTAGCAAGCTAGCTAATTAGCTAGCCATTCACCAGTTACATCTAAAGCAATAGGCTGGAAAAATGATGTACACCATCTGGTTGAAATCGCTTTTGGGTCGAAATTTAAACTGTTCCACTTAATGCACCACCTAGAGGCCTGGAGAACTTTAGTTGTGTCGATTGGATATGAAGCCATTTTCTGTTGTGTTTGTTATTAGAGTTTGGTATTTTTGACATCATTTCTTTATTTGCAGTATATCATTGCTATATGGAAGAAGCTGATATAGAGCCTTTCTTTCACATACTGTGTTGAGCTCATTCTGGTGTCAGAGCTAAAAAAAAAATATAGTCAAGTATTCCTTTTGATCTTTCATCCAGAGTTAGTCAGCTTTCCAAAAAGCAGATTTCTTTACTCTTAGTGTAATACGGCATCTAAAAAAGAGCTTGTTTCTCCTGTGTCTGTTTGTTTGTGCAGCTGACAGTCAATACAATCTCTAGTAAATAGAGAGTGCTGCCAATGTGTGTGTGCCTTGTTGCACCATGTTTGGGTAATGTATCATATGTTCTGCGACATTTGCTTGGAGACATGAGTGTAAACATCTTAAGGAACCTCCGCTCATGAGGGACAATCTAATATAATGCAATGGTGCTCTCACTGAATTTGTTCCAGTCCCATTAAATCTGCCTCCTTCCTCTGGCTGACATACATCGAATATTACTAAAGAAATGATCTGCTGTCACAATGCCTTCAGTGGGTTATTAACTGACAATCATATCACTGTATTATAGTCTTCCTGGGTCAACAAACAAATCATGATGCTCGTGTCTTTCTTGCTCTTGTAAAACTCATAGCTTCCATCCACTTCTTCCTCTTGCTCCCTGCCTGTGCTCTGTTTCTCTCTCTCTTCATGCTCAGCTCCTCATTACTGCTGCTGTTCCCTTCAACCTCTTCCTCTCTTTAGTTTGATTGGGCTACACTTCCTTTAGAGACACCAGGCACTGCAGAGGAGATATACCCAGTCAGAAGTGTTGACAAGTTATTATAGCTTAAAAGAAGCACTTTAATGCCAGAGGATGTGGTGGATCAAAAGAAAGGAAGATTAATGTTGATGTGCTTTTGGAAAATAGCCATCCAGTCTTTGTGGATTTTAAATGATCCCTGGCTACATTGCCAGATGGGCACAATGAGTGCTCACCTCATCTATTAGCAATAAGCATTGTGCCAGGGTCAGATGTTGAACTGTAGATAATTGGTGCTTCTGTTGGCAGTCCAGTTTGTGTATGAAGGGACAGGACCCTACACATAACTTTTAAATTCTGTAGAATGAACACACGACAAACATGTTGGATGATATATATCCTAGGGCTGGGCGATATATCAATACAAAAAATATATCAATATATTTTTAATTGTGATATGGAATTAGACCATATCACATGTATCGATTATTATCGTTATTTTTTTTAACATTTCTTCTATATAAATGCTGCCCTTACTAGGGTTTGTCATTTTCAGTTCTTTTGTAATGTTCGTTATTCTTTTCTCATATATATTTATTTCAGAATTTTTTTTTGCCTATTTTATTTCATAGGCTATTTTTATTTAAGATATTTTTTATTTAAATGTGCACTTTATGGAGCTTTGACCTTTTTTTAAAAGGTACTCCTGTTGCTATACAGTATTTATGTTCACTTAAATAAACATTTCAATAAAACTACTTGTGACATGTCATATTTGGCTTTGACTGAACATTTGCTCTCACTTAGCGATAAAAATATCAAGATATATATCGTATATCGATATTCAGCCTAATTATATCGGGACATTACTTTTGGTCCATATCGCCCAGCCCTAATACATCCAACATAAGGGTTGAAAAGCACAAATGTTCTGATATTTGTATGATTTTTCCTCCACAGTACATGTTTCAGAATCAGGAAGCGGAGGCTTTTCCTGCAACTGGCTGCGAGGAACAGTGATCGAAATGTGCTATGGACTATCTTTTCTGAAGTGGAAGGTAACGATCCTTGTATCTAATTCATTAGTGAGGGGATCTGTATTTTAGCACTTGAAGGACATACTGGTCTTATCAATCTTTGTGCTAAGTCATTAACCCCTTTGCAGTTTTCTCCCTTTTTAAATGGGTAAGGGTGAGGGACAGGGAGCATCTAGGGAGATATAGCAGGAGGAAGGATAATTAGTTGACCTGCTATCTCCCCCTAAATCTTATAATTATTGAATGAATCAATTCATTAACTATTTTAAATCGTGAAAGTGTGTAGGGGCTTAGAACCTAATAAAGTGATTATATATAGGTCATTTCCATGCTCAATTATGTCTTACAAGCAACATTTGTGTTGATACCGTTAGCAGATTTGGTTCTGAATCCTACTTTTCTTTTTTACTCAAGAAACAATAAAGATTGTCAAAAATCCCACAAGACCTTTGAAACACCATTAAAAAAATCCATGCTGTGATTTGGTATTTAAAAAATTTGACATTTTGGAGATTTCTGCAACAATTCCACTTTTCCACTGAAAAGCATTACTGTTCTGAGAAACCCCCTTTTTGTCAAAATACCTAGAAAAGCCATACAGCCTCTGAATGCTCTTGGTGTCTAGTTTGTGATTGTAGAGGTTGTGATTGTCCTAACAGGCCATTTAATACAGTGAGGTCAGGTTGGTTACGCTAAAATGGAATGCTACTTTGGGGACTAGGGATGGGAATAATTAATCGATGATTTATTAATGGTCATTAAGAATTTCGTCGATCTCATGGGATTTTTAATCGATCTGTCTATTTCTTTAATTTTAACTTTATCTCTGACTGCGTATCAGTATCACTGAACTTAAACACGCTGAGCGTTCAGTTCTGCGGCCTTGCGTCAATAAGCCAATGAGCTGAGAATTAAGTTGGCTAAAGCTACAGTTTGCAAACTAAAGGTTGAAATAACAATTATAAAACACACAGAAATACAAGAGGATTAATTTGAGAAAAACTAGCTTACTGTATCAAACCTTACTAGCATGAATTACTAGGTTTCATTTTATTCAAAACTTATTAAACACAAAACCCACTTAAATATGCAAGATTACTGTGAAAACTAACCTCATGGCTCTTTGGGGGCGAAAACATAAAGCATTGAACTCCTTAATCTCACTTGAGTTAGTTTGACGATTGACAGGATGAAGTCTCTTTTCGTCCATTATCAAAACAGGCTTTTGCATAGTACTGTGTATTGTTACGACCCGGCTCGATTTTGAGAGCAGTAACATGTGAAAAGGTATAGAAATGAAGGTGGAACGTAACACTGGGAGGTTCTGGTTAAATCAGGTTTTTATTAACCAGTAAGAGAAAGCTTTTACAACAAAATCTAACAAAAAGAGGCTGTATGGGGCTGACAATATGCAATACAATATACAAATAACATAAATTACCAAACTCTTGGCTTACACAAAACTCTATAGAACAAAAGGAGGTCAGCAAACATGAGCTTACACAAAACAACAAAACAAACTAGGATTTTAAACAAAGGGTGTCCAAAGTATTGGTGTTCTTTAATTAACAAAGTTCTAAACTACAAAATTAACAAAGTCTCCAAGATAACACAATGTCTGAAACCCCTCACACAGTCAAACAATACTGCAGCACACACACTAATACAATACTCCTAATTTATACAAATTGATATAACCCCAACAGCACAGGCAGACTGTTCACTGTCTCACAGCCACCATGAACTGTGAACACATGAGCCTTTTATAAGGTGCAGCCTGTTGATTGACGACTTCTGATTGGCTGCCTCGCAGGAATCTCTGCCGCACCAATCACAGACGAGTAGAGGCAACCAGGAAGTAGGTGGTCTCTCAGCTCCAGGAAGGTCCAACCAAATCCAGGCAACCTCACAGCTGAATTTACATAAATACAGAGTAATGCAGAGAAACAATACAATAAATAAAGAACGGCAGGCAGCCGAAACAGTATATAAAGTATATCTTTTATTTTGCCCATGTTTGCATGCAGCGAATAATCGATTAATTGACAGACTAGATAGACTGATCGTTAACGTTATATAATAATAATAATACTGACATCATCACACATGAATACAGTTGGTCTCATCAAATTCACAAGAGTCTCAGCTTTTACCCATTACCCCCCCATACCCACTTTATTTAATAACAAGGCTGTTTAGGGACCCCAGTATGCAGAAATATGCAAATCTAGAAATGAAAATAACAACACGGTTGGTACCAACAGATTCTTTTGGAACACTAAAGGGCTTAAAGATAAAGACTGGTGATATTATATATTTTTCTTCATGTCAACAAATCCCATCAGAACATCATAACCATAACAAGTTTGTCTTTAAATAGTTTCTACCCAGCCTTAGGAATCAACTATTTCTTTCTGACCCATTTTTAATGAAAGAAGAATTCTTAAACAACAGATCATGGATACATACTTTCGTTTTAAAAAGGAATAAAAATTGCCCACACAGCAGGGCACTGTAATTGTTAGTGTTTATTCCCCAAACAGTGGTAAATAATGCATTTTTTGGGGGTTATTTTCAGCTGTGGATTAATGCATATTTGGAGCACCAATGAGTATTTTAGCAGCAGGACAGTGTATGTGGGATTCAGAGATCTGTAGTCCTGTATAATGAAGGAACTCACAATGAAGGAATCACTCAGCACACCAGTGTGCTAAAATATATATATATATATATATATATATATATATATATATATGGACCATAATGGAACATGGCATGACAAAAATAATAATACAGATTATCAATAGTCAACACAGGAATACCATACAACACACTTTTGTGAAACTGCACATACTGCTCTTTAGCAAAACCATGTCATTGCCATGGTAACAGGCAAATAATATGCAGGTGCGGCAAATAATATGCAGGTGCGGCAGATTTATAATTTCTGTACATAATAGTTCAAGTCCATTACTCGTATGCCATGCAGTATGTACGCTGAGAGTCTCTACTGTCTAAACTGTCAATCAGTGTAAAAAATAAAGGAGAGAAGATGTCATTATTCCACACAAAAACTCATTATAAAGTTTGGTTGAAGCAGATTTGAGGCTTCAGTCTGAAATCAAGTTGGTGTCATTTAAATTCAAAATTCCTTCTTTGGTGATTTAGTGTGACATCCCAGTTAAGCTTGACTGCTGTTCTGCTACTGTTTAGTTGTGTTGTGTGCACTTCATTAAACCAACAAGTAAATAAACATAATCAAGAAAATAAATTACTTCTACTTTATACCATACCTCCAAAACTCAAATCCCTTACAAGACAAAAGCATTTTAAATATACCCTCATTTCCAATTAAAACTCAAATTAGACTGCCCCCATAAAAACCTAATTTATTCAAAAGCTTGGTAAGCCGTGTGATTTGCATTATGTTTACTTTATGGTTTTATTTTGATACTGTCAAAATAAGGTACTTAATTTTTAAAGGGAATAAATTAAATGTCACAAAATAAAATTCACACAAGAACTTCAGACTAATTTGTCTTGAGACCAACCATGTTTGGGCATTAATGTGCATTAATGTCCCATGTTATTTAATGCTGGCTGTGTGTTTGAATATGTTTTTTTTTTTATCACAACAGAACATTGTATCCATTTTTCCTTTCATACTTTATGAAGAAAAATCATTTTTTTTATTATTACATCAAGTGTACACACATGGGTCAAAAATGATCTTGTGCATTAGAAGCGTAGTGATACAAAAAGTGATACACTGAATTAACTATTTGAGTATATGTGCAACTATGTTTGTCTTATTTTTAAGGTTTAACTTTAAAAGAGTTGTTAGAACCACCAGATTACATTGGAAAATCACATATTTTAACATTTGAGACTTATTAGAGACACAAAATAATAATTTCCATTGGAAAAAACACCAATTTAACAAAATAGGATAGTTAATATTTGTGTCTTCTTTGTCAGGTTTTAAATTGGTAACAACATATAAACACCTTGTAATGCACAACATGGGTCAAAAATGACCTTGTGCATTAGAACATAGTGATAAAAAATGAGGTTTTATTCAAAAAGTAAGAAATGAAAACAAAAAATTAGCATGTATGATGATCAAAAACAAGTTATTTGAGGAAAAAGGTAACTGCAATACTGAATGATGAAATTAATTTATTGCAAAGATATAGAATATAAAAACTTAGTCGGGTCTCTTTAGACCATGTTGTGCATCAAAGGGTTAAGCGGTCTTAGGGACAACTGGACTTCCTCCTCTTAAGAAAAAATTTCTTGATTATGATTTTGGTCATTATCCAGAAAACCATGTTAAATGTCTATATATCAGCTCTTAAATTAAACTCTTATGAGCTATTTTTGTTTATATCATTATATTTGTCCAAACAAATGTACCTTTAGTTGTACCAGGAATTAAAATGAACAAGAAATAGAAGAAAAAGAGTGGTCTAATATTTTTTTCCATGACTGTATCTTTTATGTTCCAACTTTAACTTCGGTAGAGATAAACTATACTGTCTCTGATCCTTGCTGATGAGAACACAGTGTCCTTATGCTGGGCTTACACCAAAAGATTTCCCCAGTCCCAGACTAAAAACTGAAAGTCTTTAGTAAATCTAGGAGTTTTACTGGAGTCACAGCGCTCCCGTCATCTCCATGGTTAAGTTTAAGGTAGTAATCTGCTGTTTCATATCAGTCTTTTCCTAGTCTTGGGTTTGATCATATCAAACGTGTTTGATATTATCTCATGTCTCAGTGATGTAACACAATCACCAACCAATAGATGAGTGGGGGAAAGGTCCCCGGTTCCAGACCGGCCAGTAAAACCACTTCCACAGGAAAAAGGAACATCACAATAATGTTAGTAAGCTCAGTCCTCAATAAAAATATAGTGATGTCATATATTTAGATGCTTCTTAGTAAAGAGAACATTAAGGAGACCCAGTTAAAATGTATAAATAAATGTAGGCCTATACATAAATAAGTAATAAATATTCGATAATTAATGTATGATTAACTAAATGAGAGTTGATAGAGCTGATAAATATAAATATTCAATTAACACATAATTAAATAGGGCATAAATGTATACCATGAATTCATTTCTAAATGTTCCTTTCCTTTATTCTTCCTTATATCTATTGTGTTTACTGTAAAAAGTCTAATAACTTTTCATGTCAGAGAAACAGAAACCCTTTTCAGCTTTGTGAGGGGCATTTTGTGGCGTCTATTCTTCTTTTTATTGTTGTTGTTTTCAACACAAACCACTGCACACACTAGAGAAAAAATTGCATGGTAGGTAAAAAATGCTAAAAGAATCTACTTGTAGTCTTGTAAATAGTGACCCTGAAAGATTGACAGTCTGTCTAAAATCTCAGTGTGAGACTAAAAACTCTAAACACTTGTCTTTAGATGTGAGCAGGTGTGAGCTGATAGTTTTCCAGGAGTCTTTCCAAATCTTTTCTTCTGGTGTATAGGTAGCATTAGTGTTTTATTCAGGAGTTGCAGAGTTAACTGTTGTTTCCCTCATCTCCATTCCTCCATGTAACTATGTAGGTGTAGTGCGTGCCCACAGACTGACTCTGTCATCTCTTCTTGTTTATCTCCTCAGGCCACAGAAGCTGCTGTTCCTCTCATTATTCCACTCTGCATGGGTTTGATCCCGCGGCCCTGCCAGGCTGTTTCTTACACGTGGCTTCACTTTCTTTCTTTCCATTCACATACCAAAATGCAGCAATGAAAAGGCCTGCATCCTAATATTTCCTGGCCAGCTGACTGCCATTGGGCCTATCAGCCCCCAGCTCTGCGGGCATGACTGCTGCCTGCATGAAGAAAGACGTGGGTCTAAGTTTTTCATAGTTACCCAAACAAACGTGTGTTATGACATCATTATATCTATACTCCAATATTCAGCCAGCTGGATGCAGACAGTGCATTCTTGGCTCCAGCACTTTAGTCTTTGTGTGAGAGGGAGTTCCTGCTTGTGGAAGTGACTTTTTCCTTCCTCTACTGTATAAAGGACCTATTACGGATGTACAAATGAATATTTTTCTTATTTTATCCTTATTACAAAAATACTGTATTTGTATCCAAGAGAAAACTTTGGCAAAAAAAAGTCGCTGTGAAGATCTTGGGGAGGCAATGTAGCACACTGTATATTACAAGTCATGTGATTTTTTTCAGTCTGTGTAAGGATGTCGACAATTTTAGGGCTCTTCATATATTTATTTCATGCATTTCAAATCATGATTAATGTGTTGAGATAGATCAGAGGTGATTTAGCCTTCCGTGATATGAAAGGTTTTTCTAGCAAAAAATATGGATTTAAGCCACTCTGAAATCTGTTAAGAAACCTTTAATTTTCTGAAGCATATCATGATAGAAGGTTTTACACACTGAGGCACCCATCTAATGTATCTTTGCACAGGCCTGACATGTAGCTGGAGACTTAGAGTTACTTCTCTTCTGTCCATATAAATGTGAAGTTTAAAGGAAATATGAAAAAGATAGACTTCTCATTTGACAAAACCATGAACACCACTGCATTTTTGCACAATCTGTATCACTAGTTATATATAGTTATAAGAACAGGTCATTTATTTTCTGTTTGTAGATGACCAACACTTTGTTGCTCTACACATGCATGTCTAAAAGAGATACTGGCCTCAATAGCAGGGTTTTCTGGAACTCAAGAACAAAATTTAGTGGAGGACATGATGTCTCTGAATGTTACTGCTGTTTTCATTTGGAAACAAAGGCCACACGTTGAGTTAAGACTTGAGCGTGCATAGAAACCCTGATAGAAAGTCAAGACAGTGGGATGCTACTTTTCATACATTGTAAAAAAGAAAAAAAAAGAAAAAAGAAAGAGGAAAAAAAAGAATACTCAACTGTCCAGGAGCCAGTCTTTAAAAAGATTTCATCATGGTTGACTGCGTTTCATTAAATGTATGGTGGGGTGGTTACTTGAGAATTGAATCTGTTATAGAACCATGAATACCTGCTTGAAGAAATGCATATTAATTGTCTGGGTTACTTAAGATAATCAATAACCATTCGATGTAAAATATTAATCCTCAGCACTGGTTGCAGGCAACAGTTTAAAGGTTAATTTAATGCTAAATAATCTTCTGGGAAACTTCCTGGGGATGAGTTGAATCGTGCAATACTGTACAGAACTGTGAGAACTCACAAAATTGCAATACATGGATGACCATAGGAATGTAGGAAACAGCAACTGTGAGTGGTGGACTGGAACACACCATGGGAAGATGCACTGAAGAAGGAGAATGTTAGCCTGCTAGCTCTTCATACTGAGCCAGACAAAAGCTTCAACCTGTAGTTTGTTTTGGGGAGGCACACGCCAGCTACGTGCTTAGCTCTGTCGCTAACCATTACTGCTAACACACAATTATAATTCCAGCTTTTTTGCACAGAAGAGCTGGACTTTTTGTCCACTAAAAGCCCTGCTAGCTTCTTACAATGGGTCACACAGTAGTTAAACCTGTATTTATAGTTTTGGGGAGTCACGTCAGCTACAATTTAGCCTACAGCAACTATTAGCTAAGCTCTGTGGCTACAACGTAACCCCTTAACACAGAACTATATCCATTTTTTTTACTCAGAATAGCTCGACATTTTCCCCTTTAGGTATCTAAAAGCCTCACTAGGTCTTTACACTGAGTTGGACAAAATCTTCAGCCTGTTCTAACAGTTTTGGGGAGACACGCAGGCAGCTATATGCTTCTGTAGCTACGCCGCAACCCCTAACACAGATCTATAAATCCACCATTAGTCCACAGAGTAGCTGGACATTTTGTCCCGTGTCTATCTAAAATCCATGCTAGCTGTTTATGCCAAGTCTGACCAAAAAGATTTGAACTAGCTGAACGACCAGCTGACTAGCAACTTCACCATAAGGGCTACACAGTTCTGCTAACAAGGCTAAAAGTCAAGATAGTTATTTGCATTAGCTTTTTGAAAAGGGCATTGCATTTCTCTATCATGTACTTTTGAATCTCGTGTAATATTGAGACTGTCCTCCCCCAAAAACGGCACCATATGGCACCATTGTATTTTGAATTCAAAATACAATTAATTTGCATATATTTATATTATACATTGTGATTCTGAAAATAATTTAGAAAAGAAATACCATGAAGATATACATGATTACAATTGAGGTTTTTATGTCTGCATTAAGTGAGGAAAATGCTCATGAATAGATGGGCTCATAGCTGTGTTCACACTAGATTTACCAATACATTACATTGGATTTGCCAGCATTATGAAGCTAATGCAAACTGCCCCCTGCAGGTTAACATTTGTGTGGCAGGCCCTCCTTCTCTGTGCATACTTTGGGGTGAAGGGAGAAAAACATGCTGTGGTGTATAACAAGTGAAATTGCACTAAAAATCACAGTTGTATGATATTTGAGAGTATACAGTATATTTTAGACATAGCATTTATTCTTGTTCCTCATGATAATATGAGTGTTAATGATTTATTTTCAAGGAGTGATGAATACACACATTCAGTTGCTGTTGTGTTCTTAATTTATTCTGTTTTCCATTTTAATCATTTGCACTGGAAATTAATGGATGTGTGTTCAAATGACATTTATGCTTGTCAGGATTGCAGATAAATAAGGAAGTATTTTTTTGTAACTGAGTGAAAAAAAATCTCTGCTGTAACAAAGACTGGCATCCCAAAAGCACTCCTGCACTATCAACGGACAGCAATTCATTAGCATATTAATGCATATAACATATACATTATCATAATAAAATACACCTTAAAAAAGGACACCTGCTGTCAATAAAGACACAATCTTAGTGCTTAGATGCTTTTGAAAGTGGGCCACAACCTGCAAAAAATGTGACTTGTTTTAAATGGTTTTTTGCAAAGACTAAAGTTTATTGTTACAGAGAGTCAAAGAAACTGAACATGTATTCCACCTGTGTATGAAATATTTAAGTTGTTCAAACAAATAAAAATGAAAGAGAGCAGACTAAGAGACATTTCATCATTTTCTTTGAATAAGTAGTTAAATTATTACACATTTACTGTCTGCAAATTATTTTTCTTTATAATGTTGCCAAGTAGCAGCATGTATAAATTCAGTAATCCAAGAATCGATCCTTGTGGAACTGATAAAGTTTTTCAAGAGTCAAAGTTTCTGGTCATATAGTATGATCAGATAGTTCAAGACTACTATCACCTCCTTCATCTAAAAAACACCCATGGTGAGGATATACGTATGTTATGCATATACACTACAGGCCAAAAGTTTGGAAGCAAGGACAATTCAGGCCAAACAATTTCAAGTTTCTGTTCACACTGACTTTTTTTACAAACTAGTTTTTAATTCTTTGACTTTTGGATTGTGTTAACTGCATGATCAGACTTTAGTTCCATTGAATTTAACCATTTTCCTCAATTGACCTTTAGGTATACATTGATGTTACCAGACCATTGCTGAGTAAATGTAAACAAAAGAGAAGAAAGGCTTAGTTTTTGGGTTAAGATTTGCAACAGTCACAACTTCAGTGCAAAAGTAAAAAACAAATTCAATTAACAAAACATTTGCATTTTTCACTTTAGCTCTTTTGAGAGTTTGCCTATAAAATCCAAATAACTCTCAACTGGGTTCATATCTCTGACAAACTACCACAGAAATGGCTAGAAAGAAGCAGCTGAGTAAAGAAACACAAGTACAGATTTGTACATTCAGGAAAGAAGGATGCACTGAAACAGAAATTGCAAAACGCCTAATGGTGTCCAACATTGGAGTTCACTGCTCCCTGAAGAGACTAGAATAAACTTATGATGTCAGGAAAACGTCTGGAAGAAAGAGGGGTATTACAAAAGCAGAGGATAAACACATCATTGTCAACAGTAAGAGAGATTGGCAAAAAACAGCTCCACAAATAAAGGAGGAAATCACCATGACAAAGTCAAAACCCATATTTCAGACAACTGTGAAAAGACGTTTTAGAAAAGCTGGTCTGAAGGGTTGTGTAACTGCAAAAAAAACACTACTTTTTTACAAAGAACAGAAAAAAGAGATACGAATAGGCAAAAGCACACAAAAATTGGACCTATGATGACCGAAAACAAGTTCTCTGGACCGACGAAAGCAAGTTTGAACTATTTGGTTCAAAGTGTATGTCCGAGGAAAAATTGGTGAACGTCTGAAAGCACCAAGCGTAACACCCACAATAAAGCATGGAGGTGGTAGTGCCATGGTGTTGGGATGTTTTGCAGGTGATAGAGTAGGAGATCTATTTGAAGTAAAGTGTATCATGAAGAAGGAACAGTATCAATCAATCAATCAAACTTTATTTACATAGCGCTTTTCATACATATAAATGCAACTCAAAGTGCTTTACAAAAGCCATTAGCCCATCCAAACGTATAAAACACAAACACAAACAGTATGACAGAGGTAAACAGTTCAGGAAGACAGGGTGTGAAGAGAGAGAAATACAGCACATGTGAGGAGAGGAAAGGAGGGGAAAAAATAAACCTCAGCAACATAAGCAAAATACACTTACACACACAATGTGGGGGGGCAGGATAGCCAGGCAGCCATCCGGTCCTGTAGCCATTTACAGTGCTGTTCACAGACCCGCCTGTCTCGCTGGGGGTATGAAGCATCGAAGGCGTGGGTTGGGGGATGGGGTGGGGGGGGCCCAAAGATAAAATAAAATAAAGGGCGACTTCTAAGGCCCAATAGTAAATAAAATGTTTAGGCTGGGGCCCAATAATAAACCAGTACCACGGCATCTTCCAGCATCATGCAGTTCCATCTGGACTTAGACTTGTGGCTCTGTCGGGGTTACCTAGACTAAAAAGAACAGAAAGGTGTTCTTCACAAGATGGTTTTTATTCCATTTATTTATCTTACATGATTTGCATTGATGTTGCTTTAAACTCTAATGTACAATACCATTTTTGAGAAGCGCTACACAAATAAAGTTATTATGTTCACGTGATGTCTGAGGGTGTACAACAGAGGCTGAAGTTGGGTCATCTGTAATAACCAGCATGCATTGTCTGGGGGAAAAAAGGTGTCACAAAACATGCTTTTCATTTAAGAATTCCAATTATCTTCTGTCCTCATGTGGCACAGACAACCTGCATTGTCAACCACTGCAATTGTGGTTCTTTGACAATGCCCTCTCCCAAGGCAGCCAAATATCAGTGCATTTCTATCTGGTTAAAGTTTGAGGTGGACTTTAGCATGCAATGTTAATTCTAAATACCGGTAACTTAATGACTCACCCTGAATGCTGATATGTGACTTTTTGTCCCGTCTGTGGGTAACCCCCCCAGCCTGCCTCCATTAGTTTTATACAGACAGAGGCTTTATCCCAATGTCAAGGATCCTTCCTTGGTAGGATCCTTCCTTCAGAGTCGGGTCCTCCAGAGACTAGGCCACAGTCCTTCTATCACTGGTGTAACACACAAATGTAGCCTTCAGTGTGCAGCTGTGCGTCACTGCGTAAATGGACATCCTGCTTAAATTCAGCACCGCAATTTCAAAATCAGTTCACGACATGGATGTGTCTTTGGCATCAGCACTCTTCCACAAATTTGTTAAAATGGAAGAAGATGCTTTAAGATTGAATCTCCACGATTTAGCAAGTAAAAGCCACAAAGTGGATTAAACCTGAATATTTCACTGATCCTGGCTGAATTTGGCCGCTACTTAGTTTCACAAAAGCAGTGGAGCAGAACTCACCATGGAGATGTGTTCTGTGATTATTTATTTTTTATTTTACTGTACAGTACAATAACAGTTATTTACAAACAGTTATTTATAAATAACAATAACGGATAATAGTGGACTGTCGGTCTGTTAACACAATAAAGAAATGTATAACTTTCTGAATGGTATCGCAACATATTAACTTTACACATAGTACATCATTATCTGATGCAAACTTTGGCGACTGAGACGCATCAATTAACTGAACTGGTAATGTATCAAGATTACGTTTATCATCTTTTAGCTAAATATTCTGGCATTTGTTCGTGGATATGTTTTGCTTGACTTTGAACACAAGTTTTGTAAGTTATGTGATAACAGATATTCAGTGTAAACTGAAAATACTTGTATATTTAAATTCATATTGTGCCGCCGGCGTCGCATTTTTAAATCTCCGTGTGCAAGGCATTATGGGTAGTCGGGGCGCACGGAGGATACACACATGCATCCTTGGAATTTGGGCAAAAGAAGGACTCTGGAGGATCCTGGCCGATGTGAGGGTCTAAGGACAGGATGTCATACCATGTACAGTCTGCAAAGCTTTTTGAGGCAAATCTGTGATTTGTGATTTTGCATTTACAGGTATCAAATGTGCAATGAGTGAAACAGAGAAAATTCAGGTGTGCGCATGTTTCATCGATTACTGCTGAATTATATAATTTAAGACTTTATTTGAAAACATCAAAAGAGACCTGCAACCCGACTTGGATTACTGTTTTGTATGATTTGACCATAGACTGTATATAAATAATGGACGTAGTCACCGTGACGTCACCCATTGGTTTGTGGACTGCCCGTTGGAAGCCTCGAGTTCATCGCTACACTCGTCGCCATCTTGCGTCGACATCTTGTTTCCGATACACGGAGCAGACCATATTTGGACTGTGGAGGAGTGAGAGGGATCTGATCACTGACTACACACCTCTCTACACCAGCAACCCGACCGAGAGAAGCCGCTGCTAATTCATGTTAGCATTAATTGGAGCATTAACTGGGATGTTAGTTTTGGCTGGCAAAAAACAAAAACAAAATGTATGTTACTTAACTCAGAAAACTGAGCAGCGACTCCTTGGAGTGTCTGTTAGTCCAACCAAATGCTGAACAAGACATTTTTACTGAACAAAACGTTCAAATAAACTGTCATTAAGTGAAAATACAGTGGAAGGGTCAAAGTTATGAGACCAAATCGGTAAATGTCCTCTTTTATATCTATAAAACGTTATATATAACTTTATTGACTCGTTGCCGTGGATACGCATTGCTCGGCTTCTCTCCTAATGACGGCTCGCCTTGTCAGTGACCTGTCAATCAAAGGTAGCCACGCCCCAAATCATACAATTCTTTATTTTCTATTTTCTTCTAGATGGGGCCATTATTAGAACTATTGACATCAAATTGTCTTGAAGATCATTTTTAACTAGTGATTGAGACCATAGTTTAGAATAGAAGTTTTCAAATTCTGCACTGAAATGAATGGGCAGATTTTTTTTGCAGCCAAACTTAACACCCCCTGCTGGAATTTTTGGTGAATTGCAGGTTTAAGGCACTTCTTGGTTGGCCTCCATGCTCAGACACGGAGATTGCCGCCTGGATTTGACTCAGTACTTATATATTTCATAATTTCCCTATTGCCTATATTCCATATTCCCTTTATGCATTACTCATGCATTACAATGACAAATCATTGTGTTTCAACATACAGCATTTCCTTGTCGAAATTCGGCAAAAAAATGATGGGCTTAAATTTGTCTCATTAATACCTATAAACAAATAGTCCTTGATTTGCACACGTTTTGCTATCCACAAATACAAATTTCTAATTTATAACTTGTATTTTGGTTTTTACAAATACGTGTGTATTTGTAAATATAATGTGTATTTGTAAATCCACAATTTTCCATTTGTAGAAAAAAAAGCCATTTGTAAAACTGAAAATTCTGTTTGTGAAGTTTGACTCTGCATTTGTGAATCATCAATCACACACACGCATCTCTTTCCTCAATTATGTATTTTTGAGACGTTCTTGTCGAGTTAATCCAAACACAAACTTAAGAAATAATACAAGAAAGAATGAATTTTGTACTAAAAGACATTTGATTTGTCCAACAGTTTGTGCATTTAAGAAAACGAACACTGAAATTGCTCAAAGGCGGGATCTCTTTGCAGCCAGTATTCACCCAAAGAACCAAGTGACTGTTCATTTGACCATAAAATGTGTTATTTATTTAGGTTTATAGGTATAAGGGCATGTTGATCTAATTTTGAAAACGCTTGTGGGTTGTATTTCCGGGAAGGAACAAACATCATGTGTAGTCGTGTGGTTTAGATGACTTTTTGTTTTGATGTGTTTTGAAGATGACGTTCATTTTCAAGCATTATAAATTATGCACTGCTTACACTGTCAATTTAACTGTGTGTTCCAACACCTTTTTTAAGGGCTTCATGTGCGTGTAAACATCTACACACACACACACACACACACACACACACACACACACACACACACACACACACACAGGAAGTATAGCTACTAAAAATATCATTATCTCTCAACTTGTGTGTCTCTCAGCTTCTTTGTCTCATCTTCTTTTTGTTTCATGATGGTTGAGCTGCACTCCTCTCCAGTTACGCCTCTGATGTAGCACATATTCCATTTGTGAAACCTCCAAATTAGATTCCAGCCCTTTTAACCAGCCAGAGTGTAAAATCACTGTCTAAATTCTCACAATGATTGATTGATTGATTACTGGCACATAGCAGTTACAGTCAGGTATGAAGCAAGATAAGTGCAGTTTCCCACAACAAGGGCAGATAATACCACTGTGAAAAAGGACGTTTGTCTTCTTTTATTGTTCTTTTTAATTGTACAAATGAACCAGTTTATTTTTTAAACTAGAACTTCAGGTCATCATTTCCAGTCTTGTTTTTAATTATTCTAATTTCTTTGTTGTTGTTGCTGCGGCTATTTAATGTTTTTATTAAGTCAACCTTTCCTGAGGTCAGCCCCATTAGCTGTTATCATTGCTGCTGTTGCTATTTACTTTTTTTTAGAAGGCTATTATTAATCCCAAAATCATGACATCCATGCCCGCCTCATTGGATGAGTCACACAACAAAACCTTTTCTGTTTTTTTAGAGCAGTAATAGAGTAATATTTTAAATTAAACTAACTTTGTTGGAGCTAAATTCACTCAATTTGTATAGTGTTTATCTATTCATAACAACCACTCAAAACTAAAAGTCATCACTCACCCAATCATACACTACTAATGTAGCGGCTTTAAGATGGTTGCTCACAGAGAGAACACCAGTCACCAGGAAGTCAGGATCTGCACATTTATTCTATAAACAGTAGCACAGGGGACAGTCAGTACATGCACACGGAGCTGCAGGCTCTCTCACGGTGTCTCCATTACAACAGCTTCAGGAGTTTTTTCTTTCTCAAATAAACAAACAAAATATTAATATGAACAAAAAGTGTGTATAGTAAAATGTATACCCTCATAGTGGTTGCACACAGCAGCAGTTACAATAAAAACAAAACTGATATTCACTGCAACAAATATATTTTTGTCTAATTTACAAATTAATAAAAGCACTTTTTCAGAAGAAGAAATAAAAATACATTCTCAAATAAAATATTTTTCGTCTGTCAGGCTACTGGCTAATGCAGTCCTTATACTATCACAAAACAGATGAAAAACCTTGACGCACCTATAAACAGTAGCACAGGGGACAGTCAGTACATGCCCACGGAGCTGCAGGCTCTCTCACAGTGTCTCCTGAAGCAAGTCAAAGGATATGCAAATGAAGCGAAATCTCCGACATATTTGAACACAAATACTGGACGTTTTTCAGTTTAAAAGACCAACAGTAAAACTCAAGGGCATGTTAACAGTTGCATCTTCACAGTTTAAACCACAACAAATCACTTTTAAGCAAGCTAGCTTAAATAATATGATAAGAGCACCAACACACGTCTTACCATTACAACAGCTTCAGGAGTTTTGCCGGGAGTCTGTGCCTACGTCACTCATGTTTATGCGCACCCCTAATTAAGGCCCCTATGCTACAGGTGAAATGGAACCATACAGACATTCAGCTAAATAACTATACAAACAACAAATATCACACACACAGGTTTTGAGAATGGGGGAAAAGGGTCCTATGTTCCCCTACAGCAATACATACAATCTATCAATCTATCAATCTTCACAGTAGACTCTCAGCATGGCCAGCAGGCCTACGGTCGCATGGCCCACCTTAGCTCAAGCAGCCCAAAACTTCAATTTGCACAGCAGCTACTTTCTGGTTACTTTGCAGTTTTTTGGCTTTTTAAATAGGGTTAGGGTTAGGGTTAGGCCTATTTGCCATGGAATTTGGCAGTAATGGTGGAAAAAGTAACAGACCGGGGAACATAGGACCCTTTTTGGGAAAAGCGGCGAAAAAGGGTCCTATGTTCCCCAGTGTCATACAAAGAGGGGGACATAGGACCCTGGGAACATAGACACGCTCCCGCGTTCGCCTGCTAATGTTTGCATGCTAGCTCACCCGTAGCAATCAAACTGCAGTTAAACAAATCAAATCAATGAATGATACACATTTTAGTAGGTCTCTCTCAACGGCACCGAGAAAGTCTTGTTGGTCGGATAGCCCCGCCCCTAGCCCTTGACGTAGCGGTTCAAGACCAGCAAAGAGTTGGTGCCGCTGTGGAACCAGTTTTCCCGGCCGGGAGCCGGTTCTGGTGGAAAAGCCCTGTGAATTCAATGTCACACTTAATCATACCCCGTGGGACAGCCATTGGGAGCAATATTGGGTTCAGTATCTTGCCCAAGGATACTTCCACATGTAGACTGCCATGGCCAGGGATCGAACCATCGACCTTTTAATGGGTGACCGATCTACCATCTGAGCAACAGCCATCCTGTCTGTTCAGCAAAGTTATCTGTGCCGTCGTCAGTGGTGGAAAGCAACCAAGTACATTTACTCAAGTACTATACTTAAGTACAATTTTGAGGTACTTGTACGTTACTTTTTAGTATAGTATTTCCATTTTATGTAACTTTTTACTTCTACTCCACTACATTTAGCTGACTGCTTTAGTTACTTTTCAGGTTCGATTAATTGGTTAAGGATAATGAATAATTTAATTGGATCCTGTGATATAGCTAAAATCTTCCGATTGTCATTGAAACCTACTGCCTCCAATTTTTCCTTTTTTAATTGTAATTTATACTGTATCAACAGAATATGCAGTACTAGCATTAATAGGTGTAGATCCTCAAGTACAGGGTGACATTTGCTCACCAGTAGTTTACCTCCACCAATAGGAAAGAAAAGCTGGATATGGAGAGGTATTATTAGACCTTCAGAAAAAGCTTTCAGCTCTCATTTTTTGTTTTTTATTTATTTTTTCAAACTACAGCCAAGTGGGAAATATTCCTCATTTTTAAAATCTCTTCTATCTCACTGAGTAAGTCTCCGTTCTGGCCTATTTTGTCTCAACTCCCTCCCTACTCATCTCCTTGTCTTCCTTCTCTTGCTTTCTTCAGTTCTCCTCTGTTTACAGACGCCTTGCTCTGTTTATTCTTCTGGCCTCCATACCACTCCACTGTGCCCCTTGTTTCTCCTTCCCCTGTACCACCCTCCTCCTCCACTTCTCTCTTCTTCTCCTGCTCTACTGTATCGTGAATCAACCTCCCTCCCCATTTGTACGCCATTTCTTCCTCTCACTTGTTATTTCCTCTCTTATCTCCTCCACCTTCCACTGTGCTCTCTTAAGTCTTTTGCTCCCTTCTCTCTACACAATCTCTCTTACGCGCTCTCCTCTTCTTCTTCTTCTTCTCCTCACCTCCTCCCCCTCTTCTCTCCATCCTCCATACTGCTGCATTATTCAGACTGAGTGCTATTTGGAATGGCTTGTGTTGTCCCTGAGTACCTCTCCTCCCATCCTGCTCCACGGAGCATCGCTCTAGAGTTTAACCCCTCCCTGCAAAGCCCCTGACACACACACACACACACACACACACACACACACACACACACACACACACACACAACATGCATCAGGTCAGACACATACAAACTTAATACACACGTACAGATTCTTTACATTCAGACATTTCCTGCATATGCCGAAGTGAATTTTAAGCCCTTGCAACTGACATGTCACACATCCTCCTTTCTTTCCTTCCTTGCTCTTTCTTCCCCAAATACCAGCCAGGGGTCCTCAGAGATCACTTAAACAGCAGCTGCAGGCAGATGCAGAGACAGACTACAACAGAACAAGGCGTCTTTTATTCATAACTACCAGCAGCACCGAGCTGAAGCATTTCAACTGCAGGCGCCACAGCCTTGCAACACGGAGCAGGGACAAGGTTCTGCATCAACGACAATAAAGGAAAAAGGAGGAAAAATCCCTGCATATTTAATCGTTTAAAATAGCAGGGTGAACTGAATGGAAACACAAAGAGATACAAAGAGTCGCTTCACTGGATAATCCTGCATCTTTAATGTTGTGTATAAGTAAAGGAGGAGACAAGGAGAGATAAGAAGATAAGAGATAAGAAGTTAAAAAAAATGCTTATTTTGGGGTGCAGAAACTGTTTTTCAATGAAAAATGCATAGCGTTGAAGATAATAAGGTCATACGTGTGAAATCACAACTCTTCAGAGAGAGACAAAAAACCCTTTCTTCTGCTTTTCCTAAAACATTTGCAGCAGAGTGAATTGACAGTCCTCTCCTTCATCAAAGTTTTCCCTGTTTTCTTCAAAGAGACCTCTGTGACACCTCAATGATCTCTCAGCTCTGACAGTTTTTTGTTTTCTCCTTAATTTTTGCTAATATCTGTGCAAATAAGCTACAGGGAACACGACTAAAAAGATATGAGCTATAAATGTTCCGGGGGGGGGGGGGGGGGGGGGGGGGGGGTCAGGTTTAGCAGTAGTGGTGGCACTCATGATGTGACTGGGGCATCAGGGTCAAAACTCCTCTGCATGTTTCATGTAAAAAATGTCTTTTTATAGCCGAGCTGTGAGGATGAAAGCTAGCTACCAGTGAAATTGAGTCTGACGTCAAACAAGACTGGGATACTAAATCACTGATGATTTTATTTCCTTACAAAACATCAAAAACGGTCACTGTGCTCTATCCTTCCAGCGTACTGTACATCAAAATGGAAAACAGTGACACTTAAATTAACAAAACACATGCTATTAGAAAACATGCAAACAGACAAATTAATTCACCAATTTCGCCCTTAGTAGCAGCCTGTGTTTGAGTGAAGCTGTTTAACAACAACATTCTCCAACATGAACGGCAAAGGAGTTTCTGTGTTAGTACCACAAATTATGGCACATATGAATGTATCGCGGCTCGCGGCACATGGCGCGTTATAAGAATAGCATACACATTCTGTCCACAGTGGTAAAAAAGGCTGCAGTTTCTGTGGATTCTACAATTCTACAATGTCCTTTAGCACATGCTTTTATCCAAAGCGACAAACAATCGCAATGGAACAATTAATTACCTTATCTTTTTTGTTCAAACAATATCTCATCGTACACAAAAGGAACCCAGAATGTGTACAATGTATAAAAGTTTAATTATGCAATAAAAGCTTATATATATATAAAATGTGTGTTTATATATATATATATATATATATATATATACACATTTTAATCACACTTATTTTTGCACCGCAGAATATTTCTCACTGGATGAGTTTCAGGCGGACCTATTATACTGGAGCACCAACTAGCGTTCATGAGTTCAGACAACAACAAACCACAGTGAACATGAAGGAAGAAGCTGATGAGACGCTTTGGTTGGCCCCGTGGATGATGGGACATTTTGTTACGAAAAACCAACGGATGGAATCGTCGATAAGAGCATGGTTGTGTTGCTATGCAACAAGGAATTCACATATCACCGCAACACATGGAGCCTCAAGTATTACCTCAATGCAAAACATATAGCAGCTAGCGGCTAGTGTGGTAGCTAGCGTGGATTGTGTTTTACTTCAAAAACCAAAGTATTATAGTTTACAGAAGGTCTACCTACCTATAGGCTACCTGAATTTCTGAAATGTACTATATTTCTAAATATGCTATTGCTACATTTAATGGCAAAAATTGCACTGGTCTGTTGGACAATATTTTTGTTGCTTAAGCTTATGTATTCAGTCATTATTCAATGGTATACTAAAAATCCATGTGAAAAAAATTACTTCTCACTGTTCTTAGGTCAAATATTTATATGCAATTAAAATTTGATTCATATCGATTAATTAATTACAAAGCCTCTTATTAATTAGATTCATTTTTTTAATCGAGTCCCGGCCTTATATATATATATATATATATATATATATATATATATATATATATAAATATATATATATATATATTAATCGGGACTCGATTAAAAAAAAAAAAAAACAATGTCATTGTTGTACAAAATGAATTGTCTCATTGTTTCAATGAGTGTATTTGTATCTTCCAACTTAAACTTAAATTAGATTTTTTAAATAAGCTAAAATAAAGGTTTTGAATGCTTAAATATCATCTTTGCCTTTAAATGTGCCACTCTGATTAAACACTGGCCCCTCCTTGGCCCCCACAGTAAAATTGGTCTAGAACCGCCACTGAACACACCTCCAACCGTAACAGGGTGTACCCTGCCTCTCGCCCAACGTCAGCTGGGATAGGCTCCAGCCTGAGTTAGGATAAGCGTTTTAGGACAATGGACGGATGTTGCACATGTGTCGTTTGTTCTGATTTGGTTTTATTTTGTGATGGTTTGCTTGTCTTGTGTGTGCACTTCCTGTTTTATTTTGTAGTTTTGGTTCTTGTATGTTGTGTCTAGTTTCACTTCCTGTTTTGTCCCCACACACACCTGTGTCTCATTTGTAATTAGGCTTCTCCTTGTTATACCCTGTGTTTCCTCCTCCTACCCCTTGTCAGATTGTCTTGGTTTCTCCTGAGAGCTCATGCCTGATATTTGCCTGCCTGTTTGTTGGATTTCTGTGGAATACTGTTTTGTCGATTTTGGATTGTTTTGTACTATTTGGATTTGCCTTAAAGGTTGGATTTTTTTTGTACACCAGTCCTGGTTTCAGCCACTTTTCTTCTGCGCCTGAGTCCCTGTGGTAAATCGTTCCATTGTGAAGTTGGTGAAGATGTTTTCTAAATTCTGTGCGGATCTTTTAAAATTGTTGAAGTTGTTGATTCTAGTGTCCATTGATTCGATCATAAAACGGAAATGAAAGCAGTCACTGAAGTCTGAGTAAATCCCTTTTAAAAGGAGTTCACAGTATGATATACTGGCAGCCCCACAATGGTTGTCAATAGTAACCAAAAATCAAATATGAAATGAATTTGATGGCTGACTCTGAAAATGTTCGCAATCACACATTTATTGACAGAATTTATCCTTAAAAAAATGACAATCACTTAGCAACTGAAAAAATACCAAAAAAACAAATGCCAACTATGTCCATGCCAAGTATCAGAAAGGCTCTAAATGCATTACAGTTAGAGCAGCTAAGGGCACTTGTTCAGCGTTCTTCCTCTCAATTTGAAGCCTAATGCTTCCTATACATCAGAAGACTTTGAAAAGATTTGGAAAAAACTATCAGCTCACACCTGCAAACATCTAAAGATAAGTGAGTTTTTAGTCTCACACTGAGATTTTAGACAGACTGTGAATCTTGTAGGGTAACTATTTACAAGACTACAACTAGATTAGCATTAGCAGTTTTATACTTTTTTCCCCCATCATGCTCTTAGTAAAAACTTCCAAATGGAGGAGAAGCAGCTTTTGGCTCCAGCTGCTCTAGTGTGTGCAGTGGTTTGTGTTGGGAAAAAGAAGAAGAGAAGACTCCACAAAATGCTCCTCACAAAGCTGAAAAAGGGTTTCTGTTTTTATCACATGAAAAGTTGACTATTTTACAGTAAAAATAGATATAAGGAAGAATAAAGGAAAGGAACATTTAGAAATGCATTCATGGTATACATTTATGTCCTATTTAATTATGATGTGTTTAAATGAATAATTATATGTATCAGCTCTATCAACTTTCATTTAGTTAATCATACATTAATCATCCATTATTTATTACTTATTTATGTATACATTTATGAATACATTTTAACTGGCTCTCCTTACTGTTCTCTTTACTAAGAAACATCTAAATATATGACATCACTATATTTTTATTGAGAACATTATTGTGATGTTCCTTTTTCCTGTGGAAGTGGTTTTACTGTCCGGTCTGGAACCAGGGACCTTTCCCTCGCTCATCTATTGGTTGGTGATTGTGTTACGTCACTGAGACTTGAGATCATATCAAACACGTTTGATATGATCCAAACCCAAGACTAGGAAAAGACTGATATGAAACAGAACAGATTACTACCTTAAACTTAACCATGGAGATGACGGGAGCGCTGTGACTCCAGTAAAACTCCTAGATTTACTAAAGACTTTCAGTTTTTAGTCTGGGACAATCTTTTGGTGCAGCCCAGCATAAATGACTTGACACTATAAATCCATTTTTAAAAGGCTATTTCTGTAAAGCAATGATTCCAAATGTTTCCATTACTGGCAGCAAAATGACTGTGGGTCAGCATCATCAGTTTTAGCTTTCTCAACATAAATACATATTACAGAGCATTTCTCTGTTGGTGTAACATAAAAAATGACGACCATAGGTGAAATGTAAATGGTGAATGTCCTGTATGGGTGGAAGAGATATCTTTGCTCCTTGTATTGATTGTACTCTTGTAATCTTTTTTGATGTCTTTATCTTGAGATATTTGTATTTATTTATCTTCTTTATGTCAAACATACTGTGAATGTGATCTCCTTTTCCCCATTGATTAATATTAACTAAATTCTGATTTCTGCTTTTTGAAAAAAATATTTTAGCAAAAAATGTATCCTCATCAGGTACAAAGATATTGTGATGTGTCATAGATTAAAATAATTCACCATGTCAGGCATCATACTGTGTTCTGATTTAACCTATTCTAACCTATATAACATGCTGAAATATATTTTCTCCAATGAGCAATATCTGTAAAAATTCAAAGTAGTTTCTGGATACAAACAAACACAAAAAAATATACATTCATAATAAATACCAAATAGCAGAAATGTATGTGGATAATTTATATAATGTGTATATAATGTATGTATATGTCTTACTTTTTATATTCTTTATTCTGTCTTGTATATCTATATGCCCGTAACTTGAGATGATGTGACAACTAAATTCCCCCACTGCGGGATATCTTATCTTATATATCTTTTTATATACACGGTTGCCCATGAAGTTGGAATTATTCTATTTCTAGACACAATCTTCTGTTAATTGTGTCTTAGTTTTCATTGTGAGATGATTAATAAGGCTTTGAGAAGATATACACTTATAAATCACTTATACATTGATATCACAATCATTTCATGGAAAGAGGCAAAAAATATTTTATTCCAACTTTATCAATGTATTTTTTTAAATACCTTCTTAGTACAACTTTTCTCTGTAGGTCACTTTGAATTGCAGTTTTTAATAGATTCAGTTAAAAATGACAAATTACCCCATAATATCTCTTTACTGCTAAAATCAAAATGATCCTCACCATAACACAGAACACACACACACACTCACACTCACACTCAGTCTCACACAGATATATTCATCACCCATTGACTGTTGGCTGTTTGTGTGGATTAAGAGGGATTACACTCCACGGACAAATGCTTCAGTGCCTTTTGGGTGTGTGTGTGTGTGTGTGTATTTTGTTGCGTGTTATTGTGAGTTGCAGCCTTTAGCTGTCGCTGTCTCACAGCTTGTATATGACTGCAGACTGTGTGTTTATATTTGTCAGCCTGGGTCACGTCTATATGTTGGTAGTGAGGGACCTGCAGACGACAGGTTCAGACAGTCACCATATTTGGAGAGTGTATCACTGCTGTCCTTTTCAATTTGTAATGCGTTATGTAAAAGATTTAAGAAAAACAGCTTTTGTTTTGGGTGCAGGATTTCCGGCTTCAACCTATAAACCTTTGACAGCATTCATATATTAATGTGATGAAATGTGTGTGAAAGAGAGATGGTACGTTTGCATGTGGGCTACTTGTACACTGGTGATTCCTCTTGGAGCAGATCAATATATTGTAAATATAAATACATATATAAGCCTGCATTAAAACTTAAATTTTGGTCCAGATAATTATAATTTTGACTATTCTATGCCAACTCTGCACTTATTACATTAGTAGCCTAACTTAATTATAACCCGGATAAGCAGTGCAAATCTGTCACAGCATTCCTATTTTTTTTAAATAATACGTCATAATGATCATCATTAAAAAGCCACTAAAAAAGTAAGCACAATCATTAGCCTCCTGGATTAGCTATTTGTGCTAACTGTACAGGGATCTAGCAAGCAGCCAGCAACCTCCTGGGCTTAAAAATGAAGCCAGTGCAGAAGAAAAGCTGAAAGCTGCTACACTTGACGCTCAAAAAGGTAGTCGGTACTTACGTATACCACAGACTGTATTTTGGACGCCGTGACCGTGATGTCATCCATTGGTTTGTGGACTGCCCATTTGAGGCATCGAGTTCAGAGTTACACTCGTCGCCATCTTGTGTCACCATCTTGTTTCTGTAAACGGGCAGCAGACCATATCTGGACTGTGGAGGAGTGAGAGGGATCTGATCACTGACTACAGCCTCTCTACACCTCAACCTGACTGACTTATGTTGGCATTAACTGGGATGTTCATTTTGGCTAGCAAAAAAACAAAAAACAAAATGTATGTTAGTTAACTCAGAAAACTGAGCAGCGACTCCTTGGAGTGTCTGTTAGTCCAACCAAACGCTGAACAAGACATTTTACTGAACAAAACCTTCAAATAAACTGTCATTAAGTGAAAATACAGTTTAAAAAAAAAAAAAAACGTTCAGTCCCAAAACATGCACCTAGGTTTAATTGGTGATTCTAAATTGCCCGTAGGTGTGAATGAGAGTGTGATTGTCTGTCTCTATGTGTCAGCCCTGCCATAGTCTGGAGACCTGTCCAGGGTGTACCTCGCCTCTTGCCCAATGTCAGCTGGGATCTGCTCCAGCCCCCCACAACCCGAATGCAGAAAATCCGTTAATGGTAATGAAAAAAAAAAGGATTGAGACCACAGTGTTGTCCTAAAAAACGTTCTGAGGTAATAAATCAAGTGAGAAGTTTTCTCATTCTGTATGGAAATGAATGGACCCAAATGCTTCTGCAGCCACCGTCAGCGCCCCCCCCCCCTGCTGGAGTTTTCAGTAGATACACCTGATTAAAATTCCAAACTCTACAGACAAAAAATAAAGTCTTGGGTTGGACTGTGTTTTACATCTTCATGACATTAAAGATTAAAGAATTCTATATTGTCATACCAACAATGCATGCATGCACATGATGAGGCACGAAATCAAGTACTTAGGCCCGGTGAAGCCAAACATACAAAGTAAAAAAAAAACGACACAATACAATACAACACAGTGAAATATAAAATCTGTATCTGTATAAATAAAGATATATAAACATAAATATAGTGCACAGCAGTTAAAGCTAATCACATGATCTGATGGGGCCTAAAAAGACTATACCATTAACTTTTAAATTAGTGGATTTTTTTTCTCATCACATCCTAAAATTTGGAAAGTTCACAAATAGTCACTTCCTTCCACCGTTGATGTGTGTGAGCCGAGCATTTAGGAGGCGTTTAGTGCACTTTCTCTAAACTTCTCTCTCAAGCTCTCTTTTTTCATTTTTAACTCTGTAACTCTGGACAAAAGTGTGCACTTTCACCGCCATTTTCTGGGTCATCACTTGTCACCCCTCTCCTGTGGCACCAGGTGTTTCCCCATTTTCAAATGTGGTCGGCAGACAGTTATACCTCTGATAGATGACTTGTTTTATGCTTGGTTTGTTTCAGGCATAAACCAGCTTGAAATGAGCAGTGACCCACATGTAACAAACTGCATGCAGCTTATTTGGTTATCTGCCAAATTGCCCTGGAAGAACTGCAGATCCCTCTGCAGTTAGTGAAGAAAGCTAATCCACGAGGCTGCTCTGGTTTTACTTTTGTTTGGAACCAGTCAAGCTTTGAATGATTTATGTAAAATGTAGATTTATTTTGAGAGCTTTAGGAGGCTGGCGCAGCTTGCTCTGATGTTCTTTGTTTTACTGGTTTCCCAAATCTCTACAATGGAGGCTGTGAGTGCCAAATTATCATCGTCAGAATAGCCACAACTATGAAAATTCCCTTTATGGACACTCTTGCCTTTCTCAGTGTAATTTAGAGGTTTGGCTCTCCTGGGTTTTATCTGCCTTTCTTTTCTTCCATCCAACGGTAGAAGAAGTATTCATATCTCTTGCTAAAAAGTAAGTACAAGTACTTATACCACACTGTGAAATTACTCCACGTATCAGCATCAAAATGTACTTAAAGTATCAAAAGTAAAAGTATGCGTTATGCAGAATGGACCCACTCCACTGATTATTTTATACAATCCAAATATGTAGTTGGATTAATATTTTTGATACATTTATGTAAGACGTGTTTTAATTTTGTCAAGGTAGGGTTCATTTTAATTAATGTCTAATCACTTTAAATTGAGCATGCTTTTATGTTAAATATCGGCCTGAAAAGTAACTATAGCTGTCAGCTAAATGTAGTGGAGTAAAAGTACAATATCTGCACTTAATATATAGTATAGTAGAAATATAAAGTTACATACGTGGAAATATTCAAGTAAATTACCTCAAAATTGTACTTAGTACTTGTGTAAATGTACTTACCATATTTCCTCAAATAGTAGCCGGGGCTTCTAGTAATTAAAAATCAGTTTGGGACCTGGCTAATAACAGGGGCAGGCTATTATTTGAAGGAGGCTTTTATTAAAAAAAGAAAATCAGAGCAGCTCTGACCGGCACTTTTTTAGTTAGAGTGTTTTACACAGTAGCCAGTTACCCGGATGTCAGCCATATTGGAAGTACTCGGATGTAAACAAACAAACAAACAATGAACAGCATGCTGAATGTTCATTTTAAGCATGATTTAAAATGTCTTAACTACTAAAAAGCCCAGAAGAACGTACGTAAACGGCTCGACTTTACAGAGAATGACTAGGACAGCGGGAGAAACAACCATATTTACCTACAGTACTAACTTGTGTGGAGAAACTTCAAAATACAGGTGTTGTGTTGAAATCTGTTACTCCGTCAAATGATGTTTCCTGAATGGTGTTCTCGGTAGCCTACTCGGTAGTAGGAGTTAGGATTTCAGTTTAAGGTTAGGCCTTGTAGAGAGAACTGTTTGGGGTTAAGGTAAACTTGGGCTCATGTTAACAACTTAAAGGAGGACTGGTTGGGGTCAGGGGTCAGGTTGGTGCAGGTTAAGGTAAGGGGGACACATATCAACGGGGGAACAGACTTTGACATAACACCGGTAAGACACCCGGCTTATAAAAGAGGCCGGTTTTCATTTACTAAAAATTGTTTTTACACCTGGTTACTAAATGAGGCCGGTCATTAATAGGGGTCCGGCTTTAAATTGAGGAAAAACTGTACCTCAAAGTTGTACTTAAGTACTGTACTTGAGTAAATGTACTTATTTTATTAAATCTTAGTTATTTTCCACTCCTGTATTTTGTCATGTCCAAAAAACAGAGGAAAGCCTTATGTTCAACATCATATAACAACATATATGTATCCAAATATTATGTTGCTCCATTTTGCAATGGCTCTCATCATTGAGGCCAGTCAAAATGTACACAAACCTTGAATACACTTCTCATTGACTATTTTGCCTGAGGTGGAGCTGAAGCCCATACAGTAGAATAGAGACGGCGCATCTGTCAAGGCTAGGGAAAATAAAGTGTGTCACACAGCTGGGTACAATCATTTTTATGGAAGTGTAGTTTTATTTTGAACCATTTCTTGCAACACTCGCTTTCACAGTGTCACACAATGCTGTCCTTGTCAGAACAAAGACTTTCTCATTTCACTGAAATCCCTCTCTTTCAGAGGTGCAGCACTTTGCTATCATCACTTTCCTCAAGAGTGTTTTTCTGTTTTTGACTGCAACATTTTTCTGCCAGTTTCTCCCTGCAGGGCAAAGTGATGTGATTCGTCAATCAGGGACTCATTAACTCAGTTAACTGAGTCAGACTATACTATAGCCAGTAGTCACTGTTAATCTTCTGCTGGAATACAATGGTGGTGGTGATGGTGAAGATGTTTTAAGGTTGAACACAGTCGCCCATAAAGTTGAAATAAAATACTTTTTACCTCTTTCCACGGAATGATTGTGAGAATGTGATTTATTCTTGACAGATAAAGTGTATATTTGTTCCAAACATATCACAATGAAAATGAAAATATAATTAACAGAGGATTGTGACTGAAAACAAAATGATTTCAACTTTATGGGCAACTACCGGGAAACTGAGTGTGACACTAGGCTATTGAAAATGCAACACTCAGGAGAAGTTTGTAACATCATGAAAACATGTTACAAAGACCTGTACAATATATTCCTCAATAAGTAATGGTAACAGCAGAATTGTTAGGGAAAACCCCACGCTGAGGTTAACACTTAAAATTAAATAGTGTATTCAACTGCATGGCTACAAATGTGCCACCTAAAACAGTCGATCTTCTAAAAATAAACAGATTTTGGTGCAATTACAACTTCTGTGGCGTTCCTTTAAATGGCTGTAATCAGGGGGCAACCTCCGGGTCTGAGCAGGGAGGCAAACCAGGAAGCTGCATTGTACCGAAAATTCCAACAGGGGGCGCTGACGGCAGCTTCAAAAGCATTTGGGTCCATGTTTATTTGCACAATTATTTGTTGCTGTATGTTTTTATTGGTGTATAGTGTATTTATTTATTACTTATGTGTATTTATGTATATTCATAGATTTTATGTTTTTATGTGTGTCATGTTTGTATCTTATATATTGGAGAAGCCAAAGACAAAATTCCACGGTGGACAATATAGTCTAGTCTGTCCGTCCGTCCGTCTACTGATGACCTGCTAAAGATCCATACCCCCTACCCCTCATTCATAACTGGTGTTTAAACAGTAGATACTTCATAACACAACATATGTTGGTGGTTCGATCCCTGACCATGGCAGCCTACATGTCGAAGTATCCTTGAGCAAGATACTGAACCCCAAATTGCTCCTGATGCTGCGTTCATCTGTGTGTAAATGAATTCCCAATGGTGGCAGGTGGAACAGTTTAGGGCAGCCTCTGCCACCAGTATGAATGTGTGTGTGAACAGGTGAATGAGTGCAGTCTGTACTGCCCTACAAAGTCTAACTGCAGTAACTACACAAAGGGTAAAACTGAGGAAAAACTGCTTTAAAGCTTTTTAATGTATGTATTGATGATGTAAATTTTTGCTCAAAAATCATGATGATTTATTTGACCTTTGACCCCAAAAATGTAGTTACTGCATTGCTATAATAGGTCCTAACAGTAATGCAGAAATAGAGTGCAGAAACAACAATGTTGTTGTCTTTTTTTCAGCTTTTTATATTTTGTTGTTATGTTTTGTATATTTTCACATTGATTTTCTTATCAGTGTATTTAAAAGTTTAACAAATCTATTCAAAGATGTGTGTATTTTAGTGTGTATGTTATAAAGAAATGTTACATTTTAGTCTTAAGATAATTTTATCTCACTTTTTTACTTAATCACTGTCTAGATAATAATTTCCCTTTCAAATAAACTTATGATTTCTATTATTTTTATGTTTAAATTAGTATATATATCCAAAACAGATCGTGGTAAATGCATTGGTTTTGAGTTGAATTTTGTGTTTTTTTACATAATTATTTCTCTGAAATAAAGCAAAATTGAAATCTAAAACTTTGTCGCAAGATAAAACAGACATCAAGGAGTTCATTTTTAGTTATAACTAAATTTTTACCAAAAATGTAGTTACTACAGTTAGACTTTGTAGGGCAGTGTAGTGTTAAGTGCTCTGAGTGTTCGCACAGTGACTAGAAAAGCAATATATAAGTGCAGGTACATTGACCATTCCATGTAAATATGTCTGTGTCTATAAACAGTTTTTAACTTGTTGTTCAGGTTGTGTATCAATGTACCAATGTATCTTTACATAACCGTGTATATAAAGTTAATATGTATTACAACTGATTCTTTGGGATAGAAAATTAGCACACATATATTTTGGATTATTTCTCTTCTTAAAGGGAAACATATCTCGCTGCTTTTTCACAATTTTTTTATTACACAGAGGTGTTTGTTTCGACAGGCAGCAGTGAAACATGAAATCAACAATAATTTCCAAACCCACACACCAAATGCCCTGCACAGAAAATAATTAACTAGATAAAATTAACAGGAAAACAATCTGCCTCATTAACAGCAACAAAACAAATTAATATTACATAATCAATGTTTTCCTACTGCATTTCTTATGTAATCCCATACAAAACCAGAATGCAGGAGTGGTGGTTGTGTTGCAGGCAAATACAAGCACAGCACACCTTCATCTCTGATAGATTTGGTGTTATTTAGAAGAAGAAGAATATTACTTTATTTATCCCGCAATGGGGAAATTCAGCCTCTGCATTTAACCCATCCTTTTCTACACACAAGTGAACACACCATGCAAGGAGCAGTGGGCAGCACATTACTGCGCCCGCCTGTATTTAAAGAAATGTTTGTAATAGCCCTAAACTTTCCAGGCTTTAGTCAGGAAACAGGAGTAGGCGTGTTGTTTTGAAGGCCCACACAGTGCATGCCCCCAGATCAGTCAGCGCTTTGCTGCTTTGTTTGATTGTTTACAACTGTAATAACTTCTGCTCTAAAATGGAAGCCTTTGTGGGTAGAGAAATTACATTTGGGTCTGGCTCGGCACCTTGTCATTCCTAAATTCTAATTCTGTCCAAATTTGGGATGATGACTACAGTTATGGTGAGAATACCTGTGTTGATCAGGATGTGTTCAGGAACTTCATACACTGTGTTAAAAATGACACATGTTGTGCAGAATTTTAACACATGTAGCGAGTGTGCTCAGGGACTACACATGTTTTGTCAAATTTAACACAATAAATGTGTGAGCCATTTTAACACACAAATTGTGTCAGGTGATTTAACACACAAAATGTGTGATTTCAACACATTACATGTTGATTATGTGTAACTGAATTTACCAAAAACTACTACTAATATACTAATATTGCAACTTAATGTGTTAACCATGAGGCATTTGCAATTTTAAATATTAAAGGGACAGACAGATGTAAAATTGTTAGTCATTTAATCATTAGTCAAAGGTTGACAGGATATAGAACAATTCATGAGCACACAAAAGTAGGCCTACATTAACTATGGGAACATGAGGGTGTGGTAAACTCTCACTAGCTCCCAGGAAAAGCGTTCAGCTGATTGAGTTGGAGGCAGTTGGTTGGTCTATCACTACAGTATAAAATGGATTGAAATAATAGTTCAGAAAATGCGCATGGTTTCAGGCTTTATAGGGTTAAAACGTATTTTTCATTTCATGTTGACTTTAATGTGTGCACAGCGAGTGTGTAGCTGAGCGACAGAGAAAGATAGTGACAGTGGAACAGAGAAGAAATTAGCGGTAAAGTTGTTTTATTAGATACTTATATTTTATATACACAGTGTCTCACACACGCACACTTTTTGGACCCCCACTTCTAAAATGAATCTGTTGCTGTTGGTGCACACTCTATGAAATAAATGTATGGTTGCCCTGATAGCTCACAGCAATGCAACCTAAGAAAACACATGCAAATACACAAAACACAAGCAAACTGAGAAAACATCTTCATCAATTTGACAAAACAAGTGCAGCATTTAGAAAACGCGCTGCAAAGACCACAACACAACAGATGTGTTTCCATATAACTATTGTTATAGAGCATTATTATTTAATTGTTTTATGCTAGCGCTAGCATGCTAATGTTAGCTGCCGATCATAGCGTGCTAACGTTAGCAGCCGTTGGGGAGTGTGTCTATGTTCCCCTCTTTGTATGAGACTGGGGAACATAGGACCCTTTTTCCCCGCTTTTCCCAAAAAGGGTCCTATGTTCTCCGGTTACTTTTTCCACCATTACTGCCAAATTCCATGGCAAATAGGCCTATGTAGGCCTATGGGCTGTTTGATGCGCATATGCAAATAACCTAACCCTAACCCTAAAAGGAAAAAAGATAAGCCTCGATGCAACACAATATGATTAGGGATGGGAATATTTTTATTTATTTTTTTCTCAGTTTGCTTGTGTTTTGTGTATCTGATGTGTTTTGTTAAGTTACAGCGCTGTGAGCTCTCAGGGCCACCGTAGGGGAAATACATTTCTTAAAGCTTATTCTTATATAAACCACTTCTGATTGAAACAGGTCAAATAATTCTTATCTACCAACATGATTATGTTTAACAAATGTCACATTTACAGAACTGAGCCCCTACAATAAAAACTATTTGGATTGTTGTTGCTGTCTTTCTTACTCTGATAGAAGAAAGCAATCTCTCCAACGGTCTGTAACAGGAATTGCTTTGACAACCAAGTATACGGTAATGCTCCTAACAAACTTGTTCATGTCATCATGAAAGTGAATGTGAAGCTATAAAACTAGTATTTCAGATCACTGATAACAGTGTCCCTTCCTGCTGTGACTGTGTGGCCTTTGTGACAAAAACATCCACAGTAAAAAAAAGAAGAAAAAAAGATAACTCCTTTCACAGAGAGCATTACCATTGTATCATAATGAATACATTTGATCATTTATTTTTGCTTTAATCATTTAGTTCACTTTAATACAAACGGTTTATCTTGAAACAGGAAACACGCCTCAGTTACGTCATTTCATCTATTTAATTGTAGCATTAGATTATACAATATAGCTTAGAAACAAAATCATAATCCTTGAGTTGTTTATCACATTATAAAGATTTTTTTTGTGTAGGAGTATTAAAGACAAATTTGTCCACATTGTTATAGCCACACACACACACACACACACACGCACACAAACACACGCATATGTGTGCACATCGCCTATGCAATGATATCAAACCTCTAATGGTGGGGCATGAAGTAGGCGGCGACCTACTTGGTATTCAAGACGCAAGGCATTATGGGAACTGACTCTGTGAATTTAACTCTGATAACACCATGATTGAGGGGAACATGTGGTTCAGTGGGGTCTGTCCTGATGTGATGTATAGGGCAGGAAGATAGGGCCACATTGAGACTTGCTGAAGAATCAATGCTGGGAAATACAACAGATATAAGTCGAGTGGTGTATGGGACTTTGTTGTACTGTGAAAGAGCCCTTTCGGGATTGTGCGGTATATGGAATACGAATGTGCTAATAAAACTTGCTGAACAGAGTATTGAGTGCTTTGTGTTTGGCCAGCTCACCCATTAACTTAGTGCAGTTGTCAAAATTGCCACGACAGCGTGTACATTCTATTCACTTTTAATACTACGTAGGCACACGGGTTGTTGCGCATACGTCCACGTGACAGGTGAACTACGCCTCAAATACGTGACATGAAGACCAGCGTGACTGGTAAGTACAATTCTACATGAGCTTACAGGCTCACGTTGTGTAGTGTTTGTGGAAATCAAATAGCGAGGGGGTCATCCGTGCCATGCCACGTGCGAATGGAGCGAACACCTGTGCGCACACTTGTCTCAATGTAAAAATAATTATTTACTTTTTGATGATGGATTTTGAGTTTAAGAGCTGCTTCGCTTCACAAGTCAAGCAGTCCATGTATTACCAAGAGAGACCGATGAGACAGTTTAGTCTGTTTCAGTCTACACGTTCACACGTTAAGGCGTCTGAAGCGTTGGCTTTAGGACAATAACACACCTAAGTGCATGTTTTTGGACTGTGGGAGGGCACCGGTGAGAACCCGTGCTGACACGGGGAGAACATGCATCCACACAGAAGAGTGTGGCCCACTCTCAATATATATTCACAACTTTATCCTCATAAGGACTTTTTTCTCCAGTCAGTAATGACTTTATTCTTGAAATCTCACTGAATGCATATATGTGACATGTTCTGAATGTGCAGAGTTTTGAATATGAGCAGAAATCTATAAATATAAATATATATATATATATATATATATATATATATATATATATTATCATAGACATGATCAGGTGCCACATAACATGGCTAGTTCCCCAAAGAACAGAAATAAAAGAGGAGGGAAGAGTAAATCATGCCTTTGTGTGCGTTGAGTAAGCAGAGATAAATATAAAAAATGTTGATCTGAAGAACAAATATTGGAACAATGTAATATAGAAAGAATAAGAGAAACTGCTTTATATTCCTTTATGTTTTATATTTTGAATTCTCACCTGCCACCTGAATTTTGATTTTTCTTCACATATATTTAAAGAAATCTTGATAAATTGGTGCAAAAAAATCAACGAAATTAAGTGTTTGATGCTGAAAGGATCCTGGTGGAAGACCCCCAGATCACCTGCTAAATAGATGTTCCCAGCAATGCTCAAATTAATATTATACATTTGAATTAATGCCATCATTAGAACGTAATTTGATCCTGTTTCAATATCATTTGGAGTGGACCGTCTGGATTTTTTCTGTCCATCTCAGTGCAGTTCCGTCTGCCTAGTTGGATCAATATTACATTCCATTATGCAATGGGGATTTTTTCAGCACATTTCCAAGTCTGTTTATTTTATTTACTCAGTACTGCACTCAGTGTACAAGATGTCATCATTAAGAGCATTAGGATGTCTCTTCCAGCCTCCACACTGCTTTATATCATTTCCGCTCTTTCCACTCACCATTTTTTTTTTGGCCTGTCTTTTTCTCCCTCACATCACTCTGACCTTATTTAATCCACTTCTTTCCATCGTTAACCACGTTTCTTTGAAAGCCGCAGACTCAAGAGTGCAAATTGGATCCTGACACCTCCAGTTATCCCTCATCCTTTTTCTGCCTTTCAACTCCGCCACTGTGTTTTTTCTTAGAAAAGGAGATTTTAAAAGGTTTTATATAAACATCCGTGCATTCTTTGTTAGAAACATTTTCAGGCTTTTCTTATCCACTGTTTGCATTTAGTTCTATAAATCGAATACAATCCACAACATTGACAGTCAGCAACTTATTAAAACATATATTGACAAAGCAGCACCTCCAGGGCTGAAAGGTGAAGCTGAAGTGCTGAAGTGCCTTTGACCTGCATTCTTGTTTAATGGCCAGCAGGGGGAGTCACCGGTTACAAAAAGAAGCCAATTTATTTGTAAATCAATAGGTAAATTACCCTATTTCTAGTACCTCAGTAGGGTCAAACAAGCAGGAGACCACTGTTTGATTCCCAGGTTTCATAACTCACATAATTAATGTAAGAATGATATATTTCCTAAACCTAACCAAGTAGTTTTGTCTAATTAGTCTAATCTAGTTTTGTCGTGTTTTGCCTAAACAGTTTCTGCTCTTTCTGCAAAACTGGACGGAGACTTTTATGGTAACAAGCCATTAAATAGAAGGGATTTTCCCTTCATGTTCATGTTTTGTGTTTCCTCTTTCGGCCCCGTTTACACGAAGGGAAAACACAGATATTTCCATGCGGTTTGGCCTCTCATTTACACGAAAACCCCGTTTTTAGCACAGAAAACTATTATTATTATACTATTATTTCTAAAAACTCCAGGCAAAGTGGAGAATTTGGAAAACTCTGGTTATGTGTTGTCGTGTCAACTGGGAGAAACAAGGTTTTAGGTTCTCACGCTCATTCTATGCTCCAGAAAATGCTTCACGTCATGTGAGCGCCCTATGTTTACAGTTTGTTTGGCTATCATGGATGCTGTTAAGGTGGTACTCATTATTAAGTTTGTGCAAACGCTTTTGGGTCTGTTTGAAATTGAAAATACAACTGCTATACTATATCGAGGAGCAGAGGCAAAGGAACAGGAAGTCGCCTGTGTTGTTCGTTGTTGATTCTGAGGATTCTGATTGGCTTGCATGGCTTTATCCTTCTCCCTACACTGTCGCCCATAGGTTTGGCATAGTTATAATGGCGCTCGATGGCGTATTTATGCGGGTTGATGTAAATGACAACTTTTTTGAAAACGATGTATAATAGAGGACTGTCTGTCTGTTAACACAATAAATAAATGTATAATTTTCTGAATTGCATAGCTACGTATACTTTACACATAGTACATCATCATCTGATGCATATGAATTAACAGTTAATAACTTTAGCGACTGAGACGGCATCAATTAACTTAACTGGCAATGTATCAAGATGACGTTTATTATCTTTTAGCAAAATATTCTGGCATTTGTTTATGGATGTGTTTTTACTTGACTATGAACACAAGTTTTGTAAATTATGTGATAACAAATATTCAGTGTAAACAGATAATACTTATATATTTCAATGCATATTGCGCCGCCGGCGTCGCTGTTTCTTCGCTCGCCATTTTTAAATCTCCCAGTGGACCGGTGTGCATCCTTGTAATTTGGGCAGAAGGAGGAGTCTGTCCTCTGGAGGATCCTGGACATTGGGACAGTCCTTCGGCAGATGTTGATGATGTTGTATCCTTCAGATTCAGCCGTTTGAGGATCCTTCCTTGACATTGGGACACAGCTTCTGCTTCAGGTTCCTGTCTTCTCCCCCCTCCTCGTCTGTGTGCACCTGATCCTTGATTGTGTCTTCCACACCTGATTCTCATCATCCCCACTAGCCCTGTTATGTATGTAACCCCTTTTGTGTCTTGTCTCGTTGCCCGTTTGTGCTCATGTTCCAGCATTTTCTCAGTCATAGCCTTGTCATTTTGAAACCTTGCTCGCCTTTTTAATTCTGCCTTCTTGCCTCTTATTTTTGGATAGCTTTGCCTGTGTGACTGCCTGCTTGTGTACCAACCTTGTTTCTAAATGCCTTCTGATTATTGGAACTTAATCTCTGTCGTGCATTTGAGTCCTGCCTTCTGTGCTACGTCCTTGACAGCGAAATGATCAGATATTTACAGTACTGTGCAAAAGTTTTAGACAGGTGTGAAAAAATGCTGTAAAATAATACTGCTTTCAAAAAAATAAATATTAATAGTTTATTTTATCAGTTAACAAAATGCAAAGTGAGTGAACAGAAGAAAAATCTAAATTAAATAAATATCTGGTGTGAGCACCCTTTGCCTTCAAAGCAGCATCAATTCTTCTAGACATTTTTTCACACCTGCCTAAGACTTTAGCACAGTACTGTATACATTATTAATTGCATATGTGATTGTCTAGAGCAGTGATTCCCAACAGGGGGGGTGCGCCCCCTGAGATCCATGGGGGGGTCGCGAAGCCCTCTTGATTTTAAGGGATGTAATAAGTCTAATGTGTTAAATATAGATGAGTCAGCATTTAATTAATTAGTGGGACAAAAACAACTAAATAAGGGCTACATTAAACGTTTATTCATTTATTTAAATAGAAAAATCACTATAGAAAAGTTTAAAAATAAAAGCTATATCGCGAGAATAAGGACATGTGTAACATCCCTCCTGCAGTATACACAGGTAACCTCACCTAGCGGTAACCTCACCTAGCGGTAACCTCAACTAGCAGTAACCTCACTCTGCAATCACTCCCAAAATGTAATGCTATTTATGGTATATTTCAGTATTTTATGGGAAACGGCAAGCTACCTACAAATATTGCCCAGAATGCATTGTTTTCTGAACCTGGTCCCACAGGAATCCGTGAAATAGCCACGGATTCGCTTAACTCAAAATCCGTGGAATAGCCACGGAATAACTCAAATTTCCGTGAAACTGACACGGATTTCGCTACAATGCAAGTTAATGACAGTCATATCCCGTGGCTATTCCATTGATATTTTTTCCTATTGGTTTGTGTCCAGGTCACGTGACTTTCAAGGTTCCGGCAGTCAGAACAATAAACATGGCGGACAGTTCTCTCATTTTTTGTGAAAAAAAAAAAATCAATATTTTGACTTTTGATTACATTTCTAGTGAGAAATATATGTTTTATTTTATAAATATTCACTCAGTGACATTTTTTCACACCTGCCTAAGACTTTAGCACAGTACTGTATACATTATTAATTGCATATGTGATTGTCTAGAGCAGTGATTCCCAACAGGGGGGCTTCAAATTCCTGCTCTAATGTAGCTGATCATCACAGGCTATAGCTGTACTGCTTTTAAAAGTTGAGCTGTGTCTATGTATTAAATGAGCACTGAGTAATTAAAAGCTTCATAAGATTTCACCCGTCCAGTCTGTCAGTTTAATGGCTTGTACCCATAAACGTCTCTGTATAGCTTCAAAGGGAATCTTTGACAAAGATAAATGATTAGTTTAAAAAAAAATGTATTATTTATGTTCCGACATCCAACAGCACAGCAAGACACCACTACCCCTGAAACTCTTCTGTTAACCTCTTTTTCCTTATTATTTTCGTCGTTAATCGTAGTTGTTTCTGTTGTGGCAATTTTGACAACTGCACTAAGTTAATGGGTGAGCTGGCCAAACACAAAGCACTCAATACTCTGTTCAGCAAATTTTATTAGCACATTCGTATTCCATACACCGCACAATCCCAAATGTTTTACAGTACAACAAAGTGCTGTACACCGCTCAACTTATATCTGTTGTAGTTCCTGCCCTATACATCACATCAGGACAGAGCCCACTGGTCTACATGTTCCCCTCTCTCATGGTGTTATCATTGTTAAGTTCACAGAGTCAGTTCCCACAATGCCTTGTGTCTTGAATATCAAGTAGGTCGCCGCCTACCTCATGTCCCACCATGCAGGAAACACCAAATTTCCTTCACATTTCCCTTTGAGTTTCTGCTGACTTAACCCTCTGGAGTCTCCAAAAGCTCCAAAGCATGACTTCTTAATGACATCCAGACTAGAAAACAAAGCAGCGTGGAGCCCTACTGTAAATTTACCTCTAAAGTTCTGGCTGTAAACTCCATGAGGCCAGTTTCAGTTTGATGATGATATACCAAGTAAAACTGGACACAAAGTCAAATATATTTAGTATAAAATGATAGAACTGGATGTAACCCTCTTATATGTTAGATTTGCAACCTTTGTTCACATTTGCAACATTTAAAATTGTTTACTGAGCATGATAATGTTTTGAAAGTATCAAAATCACATTTTATGTTGGACTAAAGGACTAAAAAAGAGACAAAATGACCAAAAAAAAGACACAAAATGACAAAAAAAGACACAAAAGACCAAAAAAAAGACAAAAAATAGCTGAAAAACGACACAAAATGACAAAAAAAGACACAAAATAACAAAAAAAAACCCCACAAAGACCCAAAAAGACCCAAAATGACCAAAAAAACAAAAAATAGCTAAAAAAAAAAAAAAAAAAAAGATGCAACAAAAGAAACAAAATGACTTATAAAGACACAAAATGACTTACAAACACACAACATGACTTAAAAAATACACAAAATGACCAAAATTGTTATTCTAAACACACAAGACACAAATAAAATAGAGTCCCACTAGAATAAAAACCAGAGTCTGATGACAGGATCACACACAATCACATTTGTGTTGGTTTTTCTTTTTTCCTGTGGTTCAAAATGTTGATCCAGTAAGTCAGAATAAAAAATAAATTATTATGAGGTCATATAGGTGAGGTGCTGAAAAAAACAAAAAAACAATATGGCATTTAAACATTGTTTAAGTGGTGTATACAGTCAGGATGAAAAGGATTCAGAAATGGACTAAAGAGCCCAAAACTCCATAGAGTTAAAGTAACATTTACATGCATAGTAGCAGTACCCCTGTCCGTAAAACACACAAATCTGAACCCATAAAATATGTCATCCTTGTTGGTAAACAGGTCTATAAACTAGTAAAGAAGCCATGCAGGATTAATCACACTATTTAATCCAGTCCTTATGCTTTTATTTGGAGGTTTCTACTATCAAGATCATTGTGTTTATGTCATCAATGTGGGTGTAAAGTACTGATAAACCATGCTGTTATTTCTAAATTTCCTGTAGAAAAAACAATTAACAGGTTAAAATACTAATGACATACTCATTGTTACTACACTTATGTGCAAAATACTGTTTAAGTTTCTTCAGTTTTCTGTCCTCAATCAGTGGATCTTAGCCCAAGTCTGAGGCAACAGCATAGTTCTTACTCTCTGCAAAGAAGACTTGCATCACATCACTGTTGATAGTGTGTGTGTGTGTGTGTGTGTGTGTGTGTGTGTGTGTGTGTGTACTGCTTGTGTAACAGTTACCACAGCCTGTGTTTGTTAACGGACTGACCAGATGTGATAAAGGAAGGAAAAGGAGACAGAAGGTGCCTTAACTGCAGTTTCTCCCCTATATCAGTGAACAGGGTGCAGGCTACACTGTTAACAATTGTCTTGTAAATTAACAGTAAAATACTGGCAGCAGGGTTGCCAGTACAGGGTGCTACTGTTTTTACAGTTCCCCTACTGTTATTTACTTTACAGCATGTTACTGTGATAAATCCACATACTGAATTACAGTACAATCCTGTATCTCCTTGATTTGACAATAAAATACTGATACTGCAAACATCATCTAACAAATAAAACATAGTTCAATTTACCCTGTGATTTACACAAGAAATGCAGGATTAAAATTGATGTGAGTTGGCTGAATGACTCCAACCTGTTGTGGCATGTCTCCTCTATAAATACAGTAGCTTTCCGTATTTTCTCGGCCTCTCTGCTGTTGATTCTACAATCACTCCCAAAATGTAATGCTTTTTACGGTATATTTCAGTATTTTATGGGAAACGGCAAGCTACCTACAAATATTGCCCAGAATGCATTGTTTTCTGAACCTGGTCCCACAGGAATCCGTGAAATAGCCACGGATTCGCTTAACTCAAAATCCGTGGAATAGCCACGGAATAACTCAAATTTCCGTAAACTGACACGGATTTCGCTACAATGCAAGTTAATGACAGTCATATCCCGTGGCTATTCCATTGATATTTTTTCCTATTGGTTTGTGTCCAGGTCACGTGACTTTCAAGGTTCCGGCAGTCAGAACAAAAAACATGGCGGACAGTTCTCTCATTTTTTGTGAAAAAAAAAAATCAATATTTTGACTTTTGATTACATTTCTAGTGAGAAATATATGTTTTATTTTCTAAATATTCACTCAGTGAATGTACATAATCACTTTGTATGTTGGAATAGCCACGGGATATGACTGTCATTAACTTGCATTGTAGCAAAATCCGTGTCAGTTTCACAGAAATTTGAGTGATTCCATGGCTATTCCACGGATTTTGAGTTAAGCGAATCCATGGCTATTTCATGGATTCCTGTGAGACCATGTTGTGTTTTCTACAGTATAATACTTTTTTTAATGGAAAACAGTATGTTACTGTCACTATTTGGTTGTTTTCTTATAGCAATTTGTTACAGTGTACATACAGTAGATTGACAAGCTCTGAATTGAGCTCACTAGTGCTCAGATGCAGCCAGGTCTTCAGAATACTTCATGGTGAAAGTAGCTAAAGTCTCTGTCTGACAACATCTTGTACATAGATCTGTTCCTTATAGGACCAGGCAAGCCAAATCTACATCAAAGAAGTAGCAGAGACAGAGGCCGACTGGTGGGTTGCATCACGTTGCCTTTGTCTCAGCCACTTGAACACACTGCAGGCAAGACTTCAGCCAAAAACCAACTAGCATGCCCGTTCTGCTCCTAGCAGTATTCTCTTTATCATTTAAAAGGGGATACCGGAAGATGGAGGACTGCAGATATACAAACCGTTGTTGTGATCACACTGCAAAAAAGGTGTGTCTAAAAACAAGATAAAAACACTAAACCTGAGGGAAATGATCTTGCTGCATGGACAGATAATTTCACTTGACAAGATTTCTTAAATTAAGATTATTAAATCTAGAAATAACAGGGTTTGTACGGGTGCTTGAAATTATTGAAAATGCTTGAATTTTAATGTTGAATTTCAAGGTTTGAAAAGTGCTTGGATTTTGGATTAAGTGCTTGTAAATGCTTGAAATTCTTACTGTATTTCTCTTGCAATCTGACTATAGATAACCGCATTTTTAATGGAAAAAACTATATAAAGTGAATAGCCTATAGCCTATCTGAAATGAAGACCGCTCCGCCTGGGTCTCGCCTGCGTCTTCTTGTTTCTGAGATGTTTCTTGTTGCTCTACCCTGTATCTTCCTACTGAAGGGAGTTTTTCTAATTCCTAGTGGATGTGAGGGCTCCTGAAGTATTTGTGGGTCTTTCCTCCTAGTTTGGGTCGTGTTTAGTTCCACAAGCTGAAGGTTGATGATTTTTGTGAGCTTATTTTGCTCCTAGCCCCTAGATTCCCATACCAGTATGTTTTATGAGATTAGCAAACTAATTTTAGTTGTTAAAAGTGTAAAACCATTGCCGGTGGTATGGTTAAGTGAAATTACCACTTTTAGTATGGAAGTACTCATCTAAAACATGCCATTTACAACCGTTGAAAGGTCCTGGAAAAGCTTGAAAATGGACCATGAAAGTCCTTGAAAAGTGCTTGAATTTGACCACTGAAAAAGTGTACGAACCCTGAATAAGCATGTTGAACGCTTAAAATAAGAAATTAACCCTTAAAACAAGATAAATTAAAGTTGCAAGCAGTGATGAACTGGCCCGAGCAGAGTGACCTGACAATTATTTGTTTCTTACCAAGATAAAAAAAACTTTAGACTAGAAGTGTTAGATAAGTTATCTTGTTTTAAGAGTTAATTTCTTATTTTAAGCGTTCAACATGCTTATTTCTAGATTTAATCATCTTAATTTAAGAAATCTTGTCATGTGAAATTATCTGTCCATGAAGCAAGATCATTTCCGTCAGATTTAATGTTTTTATCTTGTTTTTAGACACCCCTATTTTGCAATGCAGACATGAAACATATCAGCGCATGCCAACCATTTCACAATGACAATCAGTTTATCTTCTGTTGCTTTATGCTATGGTCATGCTGTTGTGAAAGTATTGTTTATTGGAATGATCTGATAAGATAAAGAGAATAACAGTCTCTCTACAATTGTTGGCTGGAAAACGGTAGGCCCCTTCATTTAACATTTAAATTTAGTCATTTAGCAGACGCTTTTATCCAAAGCGACTAACAGAAAAGGGAAACAATCAAGGTATAGTGCGATAAGAAGCGTTAGTGCAGCATTAAGTGCTAGTGAGGATTCTCTAAGGAGTAGAGTTGTGGTGTGGTGCTAGGAGAGAAGATGCTCTCTGAAGAGCTGGGTCTTCAGGAGGTTTTTAGAGGGACGCCCCTGCTCTGGTAGGAACTGGTAGTGGTTCCACCAAAGGAGAACAACAAAGGCAAATAGTTTGGATTGCCTTGAACGAACCGGTGGCAGAGCCAGGCGTCGTTCACAGTGTTGCCTAGTTATATTTAGTGACTCCCTCTAGCGTCAATTTTCAAAAAACTTGTCACTTGCAACAAATCTAGCGACTTTTTCTGGTGTTATTAGAGACTTTTGCAGACTTGTTCTTACTCTTATTAACAAGCCGCGGGTTCTGCTGGCGGCCCCTCCCTCGTCCCAAAGCCCTCACAAGCGGTACAGTCCTACTGCAGGAGTCTCTCCCAGCTGCAGTCAGAGTAGGGGACGTTAACCCCTCAGTGTCCAGTCTGCAAATTGCGCATGCACTAATTTGCCGCTGGCTCGTTGACACTCAGTGTCTCTTTTGGGTCACTTTTGCCAGTCCCAAGGCCAGACAAAGGAGGAGGGTGAACTAAGCATAGGTAAGACTATACATATTTAGGGTGTTTTACTCACTTTTTGCACAATAGCGCAGTGCTAATAGGCTGCACAATTAGCTCTGTAGCAGTACAGTGTGTATGTGCTGCAGCAGTATGTGTTCAGTTAGCGACCTCCGTTTGTTTACAACACGCACCGGACATTCGATGTACAGTTAGCAAGCCGGTTTGTTTACAATAAGCACACAGCGATGGCGGCAGCAGTTGATGTGCTGTTGCTGAACAGTGATTCAATGACCAAGTGGGAGCCATGTGTTAGTCAAATATTCCGGGAAGTCCTGTTCATAGTGGCGGAAAATTGGTGGGACTGTTGGAAGCGGGACCACTAGTAGGATGCTGGGATCATTTGATTTGCTTGAAATGTTTAAGGATGAAGTTTCAAGACTTTGCCTCTAGCATTACAATGAGGTAGACATTTTTTGTTTTTTGAAAAATCTCTACAATTAATGAACATATTGATATTCAGGGTCTTCCAGATGATCGTTGGCATTACTTTTATCTCGAGACTTTTAATACTCTAAAATAAGATTAAACCTGCTAAATTACCTTCATTGTGAGCGTGTCTACATGCTGATGTGAGTATCTCAAAATCTCCCACAATCAGTCTTGAGTATCAAACACTTGTCAAATAGTGCTTGTGAAGCGAAAGACTCTGCATAATGGTGGTTCATGAATAAATGTGTTGTATTGCTACAAGTGTGCTGTTAACTAAATTGTTCATAAAGAAAAAGTAATACTATTTTACTGTTTTGAATTTGAATGTGAATGTGAATGTGAATGTGTGATTTTTTTCACCCTAAAGTTCTATCTTTGTTTCAAAATAAACTTCTCTTACAACAACACAGGATGTGGTGACCATACTGGTTAGCAAATACTCAGTTCTCGACTTCCTGCACCAGTCACTTGTTCACTTTGGCTTACTTCCAAACGGTGCAGGTCCTCCAGGCAGGGCGTCACATACTGAGTGTGCTTGCAGGAAATGTCTGCATTGGGTGTCATATGTGAGGGCAGATATGAGCCCTGACACTCAATCCAACAGTCTATGAGTTGCTCAGAAAACTAAACGATGAACTAATTGTAGCTGTAAAGCTGCTCAGACAAGCAGAATGTAGTGCTGACAAACAATACATTGTTAATATGTAAGAGACAGTATAAAAGGGAACTATACGTTTTAATGGCTGGAGAATTTAAACATATATGTGACCAGATCTGAGATGCTATTTTGCTGATTATTACTATTTTTTTTTGCTTTGGCTAAAAATCAACCGCACCTCTGACTGAATGTAGAGTCAAATTAATTAATTCTTCTACTATGAAGTTTAAATTGTGAGGAAAAGATTAACTGACCACCCACAAAGTCTTGGCTTTACCTTGTGTTCTGAAGTCCCAAATATACATATTTAATAATTCCAAATCTAAATGAATATATAGGAAACTGTTGTTTTTATGGTAAAAAAAGAAGAAGAAAGAAACAGCAGCTGTGGTTGACAGAACTTTACCGTAATAAATACTTTGCAACTTTTTGTAATACTACGGTAAAATTATATTAGCACTGTTGATTTCCCATTTAAGATTGGCATTTTATTCCATATTTTTCCATAAAAAATACGTTTTTCCATCAAAAGAAATGCTGTTATGCCATATAATTGACAATAAAATACTAAATGCTACTAAATGCTTCATGAATTAAAGATTTTACCATTAAATATTACAGTATATTTTTTTTAGAGATACATGGTGTTTAGTACATTTAACAGTGAGAAAAAGTATTTTTACAAAAAATAGATGCAAAAATTACAGTGATGCTTGTATATATTACAGTATATTTTTGTTACAAACATGGTGCCAGAGTATTTTACAGTGGACTAATGTATTTTGCAAAAAAATAAAAAACTTTAAAAAAACCCCCACTGTTTTGGCTGATATATACATTTACAGTGTTTCATTGTTACTGAAACTGAATTAACCCATTTATCATTTTACTGTCATGGTTTAGCAGTTTTTCACCGTAAAATCTACAGACATTTTTTACAGTGTAACAGAGACACCAGAATACTTCACAATGGGAAACAAGCACTTGAGCCAGCAGATTGTTGTTGTTGTTATTGTTGGTGAAGCCACAGATGTAAAAATTGAGACTGGGCTAATGGACAAGTAACCCAGAGTTCCATTGCAAAGGTCAGTTGAGTGCCAAACATTGCCAACAACCATTAGTCATTAAATTAATGTAGTCATTGAGAGAGTATAGTTCCCTTAATTCCGGAAATCCAAAACATTTACAGTTATTTTCTGAGGTCATACATATCAAGTAAAAAAAAAACAGCAATCAACAATTAATGCTGATCAGTTAAAACACAGTCATATGTAAAGCAATGTTATTCATTTCATACCAAAGTCAAGTTTCACAAAAGGAGATCCAAGTCATAATCAAGGTGCCAGTTGGTGAGAGACTCAATAGTCATCACATAACAGTTACATTTGATGATCATTTACACTTTGGAATTGGATTGAGATTTAAATGAAGGGTGGGGGAAAATGGACCCTTTCATAATTCTACCTACTCCCCTACTTCTGATGCACTCATTTGGACCAGACCCACCTTTTAAACTTCATTTTAGTCACAGTAACACACCTGAAAGTTTTGTGACTGCATATTGCCTGGTTGTGGTACTATTACTGTGGCAAAATCTGTCCCAGAGAGACACACTGACACACACATTAACACCTGGCAAACTACGCAAAACTGCTTCTGTGGCAGTTTGTGCTATAGTAAGTTACACACACACACACACACACACACACACACACACACACATTTGTGTACTTTTATCTTTGTGAGGGCCCTCATTCTCATAGTAATAGTGAATTCCCTACCAAGGTTATAATAGTTTTGCATTTTTCATTAGTTTTAGTTTTAATTACGTTGTCAATTTTTGTTGTCAAATTCAGTTAGTTTTAATGAGTTTTAAGAGTGAGTTTGCTAGTTTTAGGTAAGTTTTTATTTTTTATTTTATTTTTTATTCGTTTTAGATTTTTTTGTAATGGGGTATCTGTTGGGTGGGAGATTGAAAGAGGTCACAGTAAATTTTCCCTTCATTTCCTGTGTTATCCATCTTCATTATGTATGGAAAAAGTTGACAAAGACGAAAACGAAAGACATTTTCACTACAATTTTAGTGAGTTTTAGTTAGTTTTGTAAGCACACAATACAGTTTCAGTTATCATTTTTTATTTTCATTTCAGTTAACGAAAACATTTTTTCAATTCTAGTTTTCGTTATTTCGTTTTGTTTTCGTTAACTATAATAACCTTGTTCCCGATCCCCTTACCCTAAACCTAATACATGGTTACCTTAACATAAACATGATGTAACCTGAACCCTTAAACAAAATCTGAATTCTCAAAAAAGCCTTTAAAGAAGTGAGGACCGGTCGAAATGTCCTCACTTTGCAAAAATGTGCTCACTCTGTTGGTTAAAAACGTGTTCTGGTCCTCACTATGTAGGAAGTACAGGAACACACACACACACACACACACACTTCCAAGGTGAAAACGCTACCAGCCACATGCTGTTTCAGCTGGTAATAAACTTAATTGAGTATAACACTGGTACGAAATTGAAATTGAGATTTGGGTAAAGACTTACATGATAGGTTAGATTAGAGATTGGCTGTATTATTATTTGATGACATTACTCGTTATTCAAAGACTTTCTGTGGAAACCAATAAAGAAAACGTTATAAATGATGTGCAGATAGAAGAATATTTTGACAGTGTGTCATTGGGGTTGTTTGGACATTTTCAGTGCATTTGCTGGCTTTATCATTCATCATAGGTGCATAATGTGCACCTGTCATTTTGAATTCATTTTTGGATCATGTTTTACCACTTTCCACCTACCTGTCACTCAAAGCAGCCATGCACCGTATTATGAATATTGTTAAGCCTGAATATAATTTAATTGAGTGAATTGTATAAAAATTCACCCCCCTATGGTCATACAAGGGAGTTGAGTATAGAGGCCAAAACAGGTTTTGTAACTGGCTGTAAACATGTTTATTACTACAGTAAACCAAGGTTATAATAGTTTTGGAATTTTCATTAGTTTTAGTACATTTTTAGAGTGAGTTTGCTAGTTTTAGTTCAGTTTTTATTTTTTGAAAATGCTTAGTTTTAGTTTAGTTTTTATTAGTTTTATTTTTTTGTATATGTGTTTGGTGCGAGATTCAAAGAGGTCATAATAAATTTTGCCTTTATTTCCTTTGGTTTATAGCCTGGCTAACACCAGACTAATCACAAATGAGATTAGTCTGGAAACCAGCCGTTCATTTCTCCGTAGAGGAGGCGTGGTTTACGATCCTCCGGAGCCGTTTATTGGGCGCTTAGAATGTCTATCAAAAGCGTCTGTAGGTAGCTCTTAGCCAACCGTATTAGTTATACCAGATGACGTAGTAGAGCAACAGAAATTGATGTTTGTTGTGTGTGTGTCTGTCAGAGAGTGTTGCTTGCTGCTTTGCTTCTCCAGTTCTCGCTTTCTGCAAGATTATTTATTCTCACGCTTTATTCCCCCTCGTGTCATTCAGCCACACACATCCACTGATTTTATGGGCAATAAACAAGTTGCTGCGGGTCTCTCGCCGGCTCCGCTGTCCCCCGGCTCGTAGCCAGATCACCGGCGTTACAGTAGCGGGGCTATTAGCGGCGCTAGTAGCGGCGCTAGTTGGTAGATTAGACTTTTCCCAAATCCTGTCGGAAGCAAGGCTAAAACATCCTTTTTTGTGGTGAAACAGGAGTGTAAAGTCAAACGTTGTTCTTCTTTTAAAATCAACTTCTGCTCTAAACTATTTAAAACACCATCTACAGCTAAAGAGAGTTTCACGTCTGTGCAGCCATGTTGGATCCGTAAGAAAACTACAAAACTACAAGCTTCCGTCTGCCGAGTAGTATGCGTCATTGTCTTGACGTCCCTCCCCGTTCTGTGATTGGATCCCTAAAACAGGGCTAAGAAACCTCTCTGGTTGCCAGACTGCCTGGAGGTTCGAAATGAAATTCGAGCGCGCAAGGCAATATGGGTATACTATTTAGATAGATAGATAGATAGATATACTTTATTTATCCCAAGCTGGGAAATTACAGCGTAGCAGCAGCATTACACACAGAGACAATGACAACACAATTAAATAAAAAGAACAACCTAGGCATACTTCAAGCAATAAAATATAAAAATACAATAAAATACAATAAAAATAAAGTGTCTAAAGAAGGAGTATGTATTAAGGAGTGGAATAGAATTCCAGTGCAGAATAAATATGAATATACAGTATAAAAATGTTGGTGCTAAATTTGGTTTATCCATCTCAGCCCCACTAAGGTTATTAACTGTTACAGTTCCAGGTGTTTTGAATTTTGGTAGACATCCCAGTCTCAGTATTTACGTATCAACAAAAATAGCTCATAAGAGCCATTTTACATGGTTTTATTGACAATGATTTTGGTTATTATCAAGAAAACAATGTTAAATGTCTAGATATCAGCTCTTAAATTATACTCTTAAGAGCTATTTTTGTTGTTGTCATTATATTTGTCCAAATAAATGTACCTTTAGTTGTACCAGGCATTAAAATGAACAAGAAATTGAAGAAAAATGGTGGTCTTATATTTTTTTCCATAATTGTATCTTAATTAGCTGGCTCACATACACACCTGTGACCCCATAACTTTTTTTTAATGGAAATATCCATGCGCTCAGATAAGATTAAACCTACAAATTCTTTGTGTGGACCTCGCCCTCGTTGTGAGTTATTAATTTAGTCTGGATTATTATTTCTCTCTATTTATTTCCAGTCTTCACCTATAACGGTATTATAAGAGCGCACCACCAGGCCGCGCCACCGGGAGGATGGATGCGCTCCTCTCTTCACACTTCTGTTTTTTTTTTTTTTTTTACTGCTCCTCTGACGTCAGCAACCTGCAATTGAAGAACTGAACTAGGCACAGACCGAGCCCCTACCGGAGCTACCGGGAGGCAGTAGTCACAGAGCGAGTCCCCGCCGCCGCCTCGGAGGAGCCAAACGGAGGAAAGGTGACTGAGACCCGCCGTGCTGGAAGCAGACGATGAGAGCGCTGCTCACCGCCGCCAAGTAACACACACTACCGCCGAGAGGAGAAGAAGACAAGAACCGTTACCGTGATTTACACACAGATACAGAGAGACGGAGGACTGAACGGACCGGACGCACGGACGCACGGAGCACGCTTGAGAACCAAACTACTGCGGTGGCTACATCGACTTGTGTCTGCCCTGTGGATCAAACCGAGTGGATCCGTTCATTTAAATGCTTTAACGGTGCCGTGCCCCCGGCTCGAGAGCGAGAGAGAGGGAGCAGCCCAGAGAGCGAGAGAAAGAGAAAGAGGGATCGAAGCGCAGAGAAGGAGGAAATTAACCAAGAACGAAAGAAAAAAGGCTTTTGCAAGCAGCTTTGTGTCCACGCACAAGTTCCGTTGAATCCATCGTCTGCTTGCTTATTTTTCTGCCCTGGATCCCGGTATCGGTAACGCTCTCAAGCTGTGTTCACTAACCATGGGATGTACTCTGAGCGCAGAGGAGAGGGCGGCTCTGGATCGGAGCAAAGCCATCGAGAAAAACCTCAAGGAGGACGGTCTCACCGCGGCCAAAGATGTCAAACTGCTGCTGCTCGGTAAGACACTAGATTTGCCTTCATAGGGCCTGTGGAGCAGAATGAAACGATGAAAAGGTGTGGTGTGAGTGGGTGGGCGTTTGGTAAAAGATCACCATCACTGGTGGTGTTGGAAATAAATACAAATATGACGCCTATCATGAGAAATAAAGAGCAGATATGATCAAAAATCCCATATCTATGAGCATTGTTTGCCTCGATCCTGCCTTTTAAACACACCCTGCCTTGTCATTACATCACTCTGAAGCTGCCTGCTGCTATAACAAGGTTTTTTCCATTAAACATGTACCAGGTGGGGAAATGTCATAGTGCAGAATGAGCCAGTGTGTAGGTAAAAGGTGTAGAAGTACATGAGAGGTGATAACTGCAGATGGATGCCTGAAAAAATGGCAGTATGCAGCAATGGAGGGCCAAGCACAAGCAGTGCTGCTTCATTGGTTTGGGTGGGAGATTGATTCATTGATTCTCTGTGTAGGAGTAAGTATATAATCCATAGAGCAACTACATTGAAACATGGAGGATAGGAGGGGTGCAAAAAGGATGTTGAGGAAGAAAGGGTGCAGCCACTTTCTCCATCTTTTTATCTCCACCCTGCTGCTGTCCTTATTCACTTAGCTTTTTAACAGCCTGATTCTCCCTTTCTCTCTCTCTCTCTCTCTCTCCCACCCCCTCCTCTTTCTCACTCTGTCTCCATCTTGCTCTCCCACACACACACACACACACACACACACACACACACACACACACACACACACCCTGTTTACATTGTCTTCTTGTCTCTTATCCCCCAGGGGCTGGAGAGTCAGGGAAAAGCACCATCGTCAAACAGATGAAGTAAGTCTCCAATAAGCACGGTCTAATAACTCTATAGAGTGGATGTGTGTCCCTCTATCATTCTTTCTATCTGTCTCTCACATGCACATTACACACCCGTATCTCTAAATGAACACCTTGACCACAAAGCACTGCTAGCCAAAACCTAACCGGCCTCTCAAACATCTGTCAAAGCCCTTTTCTAACACCTGATGTTGCTCTATGTTGGTGGAAAGATGTATATAATTTGGTGGAGGGGGATTAATGTAGTCGTGGTGATTTACTGTACTCCTATATATGCATGGGGGTGCTGTATCTGATTAAATTGGCTGTTGTAAAATATGTTTAATGCAAATAGACTGTCTATACACTCATCTTTCAGGAGTGGGCCATATGGCCAAAATATGACGTTTATATGTTAACGATATATACGTCACATTGCAGTAATTGCTCTGTAAATTAAATGAAGAGATGGTTTAAATAGCATACCATACTTCATCACATTTGATTTTGAACATCCAGAGGCCACAAACAGACACAACTGCCTCACATGAGACAAGTCTTGAGTTAAAAACAAAAAAGCTTCAAATGGTAAAATGCTTTAAAAATAGAAGCAAGAACATTAATTTCAAGTGTCATTTCATAGGTTTTAAGGTGAATGGGAAGCTTCCTCTTGCTCTTTGTTTACGACTTCACCGTCCTCCTCTTTACCTAAATCAAGTTTGATTCATGAGATTGCAAAAGAATGGTGAGGCTGTGTGAGATAGCTCGAGAATCACAAGATCATCAAAGAGTAACATATTTCTCATGGTAGATAATAGGGCTGGGCGATATGAACCAAAAGTCATATCCAGATATATTAAGGCAGAATATCGATATACGATATATATCCTGATATTTTTATCACAAAGTGAAAGCAAATGTTCAATAAAAGTCAAAGCCAAATATGACATGTCACAAGTAGTTTTATAGAAACTTTTTAAGTGAACATAAATACTGTATAACAGGAGTACCTTATTTTTCAAATCAAAGCTCCATAAAGTGCACATTTAAAGAAATAAAAAAATCTTAAATAAAAATAGCCTTTGAAATAAAATAGGCCAATCTTTTTCTGAAATAAATATATTTATATGAGAAAAGAATAACGAACATTACAAAATAAGTAAATATGACAAAACCTAGGAAGGGCAGCGTTTATATATATATATATATATATAAAATAAAATTGAACTATATCGATATATGTGATATGGTCTAATTCCATGTCATATTTAAAAAATATATCAATATATCTTTTATATCGCCCAGCCCTAGTAGGTACCGTAACACATGTCAGTCCAGTGATTGTGGCAGTAGCATGTACTGGAGCTATTGCTTTTCCTGCATAAGTGCATTAGTTAAATGGTTCAGATTTAAGGTGTGGTTAGAAATAAATAGTAATCCTGGAGCAAATCTAAGTAGGCAGGTCTGCATGAACCTGAGCTCACTTTTGAGTTGTACTAGCACACTGTTGGTTTTATGACAGGATTTTGGACAAAGGCATCATTTAATTGATCACCAGTTGTAGGATAAGAAAGCCTAAGGCTAGGATAAGACCGCCTCAGATCTGCTTTGATTTCCTCCTCCACATTTTCTTCCCTGTGATCTCAGGTGCAGAGACAAACTCAAATCACACATTTGTGCATTTGCTGTCCACTGGTATATACTGTAGATTTTTTATTAAAGGCTATAAAATCCAATGGTGAGAGCTTATGAACAGTGAGTGTGAATGACCAAATCCTACTCCTGCTACTACATACAGTGAAAAAAATGTCTGTAGATTTTACGGTGAAAAACTGCTAAACCCTGACAGTAAAAGAACGTAAAATGATAAATGGGTTAATTCAGTTTCAGTAGCAATGAAACACCAAAACAGTGTTTTTTGTTTTTTTTACAGTTTAAAAAAAACAAAACATTACTCCACTGTAAAATACACTGGCAATATACTGTAATATATATACAAGCATCACTGTAATTTTAGCATTTATTTTTTTGTAAAAAAAAAATATCTCTAAGAAAATATACTGTAATATCTAATGGAAAGATTTTTAATTTATGCAGCATTTATAAAGTATTTTCTGGTCAATTATATGGCAGAACAGTGTTTCTTTTGATGGGAAAAAAATTTTTGGCAGTAAAATATGGAATAAAATAACAATCTTAAACATGAAATCAACAGTGCTAATATAATTTTACTGTAATATTAGAAAAAGTTGCACCGTATTTATTATGGCAAAGTTCTGGCAACCACAGCTGCTGTTTTTTTACGGTAAAAACATTTTTTTACAGTGTTATTACTGTAATGTATATTTAAAGAGCTCTATTAAATGATTAGTTGATCAGAAGAAAATAAATCGGCACCTATTTAGAGAATCATTTTATCAATTTTTCTAGAAAAAATGCCAAAAATTCATTAGTTCCACCTCAAGATGTTAACTTGAAAGCCATTCATTAACCTGCTCATCTCTTGAGTCCCAGTTCATCTGTCCAGTACAGTTAAGACTCTATATAAAATGTCTTGCTGCAGGCACAGATAAAACACGATCCATCATGTTGCTTGTATTGTGGTGGACACAGCTAGTTTAATAAAGGGTTAATTATTAACATCCCTAGTTCAAGCTTCTTTAAAGTGAATGTTTGCTCTGTTGCTCTGTTTTATATGATTGTCAACTGAATATCTTTGGGTTCAGGATTGTTTTAGTGTGTCAGCTGGGGCTTTTGGAAACTTTTACTGGCATTTAAAAAGTGTTTATAGGCAATGAGGCAAATGGTCCACTGACAAATAAATAACCAAACACAATCACTATTTGCAACCCTAATAATTTTGACAAAAAATATGAAAGGCACCATCAGCTGCCACTGGCTGCTGTAGATTGTAAAATCTCTATGTAAATACCATGGAGCCTGTTGGCTCTGTCAGGGTCTTTTAAGACCTGCTTACTAACCTGGGGCCAGTTCCATATAGCTCTGATAAAATACCACCTCTGTACTGCTGTTTTACCCCTGTAGGGACTTAATGTGTACCTGTATTACTTAGCAGAGAATTTAGTGACTTAATTAAGCTTTTTTTCTCCTATGGTATAATAATTCTAACATCCTTATAATACTCCTATAGGGATTTAGCTTAGTGCAGAATTTCTTGCAACCTTATCATACTTTAATAGTTTTTTGTATTTGCCATATCATTGCAATAATCCTGTAATCTTGCTACAGGATTTACTCTACTTCTAGTTTCTTTAAGGGTTGGGCTGGACCCCCCCCCTCCTCCCACCTCATCATTTTATCTGTAATCCAGTCATGACATATGGTTTCTCTTCAGTCTCCTCTGCTGCGTCATTTTACTGACAGCTGAGTGCATTTTAGCCGATAATAGGCTTTGGTTGTGGTTGTATGGTGACATATTGCATGAGGATATGATTCAGTGGATCCAGATGAGCCTGTTTCTCAGCTGTTAATGGTCCTTTCAGCACACTGCACACTGACTGACCAATGCTCCCACTGGGATTATTAAATATAGTAGGACTATACCTTCAGAGCAACACAATTCATTTAGTCAGGCTGCTTGGGACCAGGTTTAAGAATAAAGGGGACACGCCGGACAAAAGCACCACATTTTTTCCACATGCTCTCTATCACTATAGGTTTCAATTTTTGGTAGGAGCCACTTCATCAGGATTGTGGATCGGAGATGGCAGCCATATAAAGTCTATGAGAAACAATATATCTTTTAAGCCACTTAGAAGATCAATCTTGGTGTCAAAATATACATTTTCTGTTGGGAAGAATGTATATACAAGATCTGACATGAGATAAAAGCTTTCCCTTGATTTTATTTAGCAGTGTACATCGCAGCTAATCCACACTCTCCCGTGAACGATTCCAAACATTTTCAACTGAGGATTCCCTGCTGCAGCACGTGAAAACCTACCAGTCTGGGTGAAAATGAACACATCTATTTGATCAAATAATCATCTAGTGATATTCTCAATAGTTTTAAATGATTCCTTGACCCAGAAAATGTATATTTTGACACCAAGATTGACCTTCTGAGTGGCTTTGAAGATATATTGGTTCTCATAGACCTTATATGGCTGCCATCTCCGATCCATAATCTTGATGAAGTGGCTCCTACCAAAAATTGAAACCTATGGTGAAAGAGAGCATGTAGAAAAAATATTGTGCTTTTGTCCGGCGTGTCCCCTTTATTTAGCTAAGCTGCCTGACTAATTAATTTCATTACATCTATGTGACTTATAGTGATGCAAAATGATCTCAACAGATCGCTGTATCTGTCCTTATACGCCTATAATGCTGTGAATATGATAGTAGGGGAACCATGAGGTTATTGCTGCTTAGCACTATTCACAGTATTGGTGTATAAGATTTACTTGACAGAAAGAGACAGTTTCCTTCAAGCTGGTCCACACCACGCTCACTTCTTCCACTCATTCCAGCCAGGCCTCCTCCATGTTCCTGTTGTCTGATTGCAGCCTACATGCTATTCTTGTATATGCGTGAGTAGATAATACGGCATCTGACAGACAATGTTGTCTGTAATTTGTTTAAAAAAGTACAGTTTATTCAACAGGCTCTGCATGCTTCTCAGGGGCTACCTTATTTCCAAATATAATGCATTGTGATACAATGTGCCCCAACAAGGTGATTAATGGGGGTCAGATTTCCCTCAAATTTTGTGATGTGCATGTATTTGGTGGAAGGGTTGTGGGAAATGTTTCAATCAAAAATATATCATTTCATATCATTTTGGACCATTATTATTATTATCATATCTGTCAGAGGTGGGGAAAAATATTGATACAGCACAGTATTGCCACATTTTGCGTGGCAATATAGAAGCCACCAAGTACCAATATTTACACTCTGACTGCTGTTTTTGCTGTTTTTCAAAGGCTGTGGTGGACTCACTTTTATGAATATACTGGAGATGCTAGTATCATATGAAACTAGAAGATCTAAGGAATCTCTAGGCACCATGTTCCTCAGGATATCGTGTCTGGTTGTTTCTTTCAAAAAAAATTCAGAGCAGTGAAGCTTAAAGTTTTTTAAAGTTTGATAAAATGCTGCAGTTGTTGTCGTCCTACATGTTTGATATCAGTTGGGTTCAGTTTGACTGAATACTTTGTTGGTCAGTCTGTGGGTTTGACTCTCATTGTGGAGAAATAAAAAGACTAGTGAGATGAATAGACTGAGAATTTTCTCTTATTTGACTAAACAATTATTGACTGAATTTAATTTTTTGGACACAAAATGCAGTGGAACAGTTAAATCGCAATATATATAGTATCACAATACTCACCATATCACAAAATGCTTAAAATTGCAATAATATCGTATCGGGATAAAATCGTATCGTGGGCTGACTCCCGCCTGTAATATCTATGGGAAAAAAAATAACATCCAAAAAGCTTAAAGACAAAACTTGCAAAAAGAAGTTTATTGGGGACCGACTACAACCATGAGATCTAGGAACAGCCCCGAAAACCAGAAAACCTCCTCCTCCCAGTGGTCCAAAGCAAAGCTTTCATTGGTCAAACATATATTCCCGAAACCGGAATTCTGCGGAAATATATGTAACCCCCCACCCCGCACCCCCCACAGACACACAGACACATATGAATGTTCAAGCATTTCTAAAAACCAACAATATTACACATCACAATATGTTTTGCGAAATGTTCCATGCTTGTTGTGAAACTGCTCTTACACCAGACACACTTTCTCTAAACTACTATTAACTCAATTCTTCTGTCTGTGTATTTTTCACAATACATTCTAGTGTTTGTATATGTGTCCAAAGGGAATGTGATATTATAGAGAGGGAAGCTGCTTTTCAAGTGGTGGACAGCGCCCTGCTAGGGAAACCTTTACGTTCCTGCTCAGAGACGCTCTGCTATTTCCGGGAACCGCATCAGAGGAGTGGAAAGCCCTTACTGCATTTTCTTTCACAGTGCTTTGAACATCTGGGCCTTGCTCAAGTGACCAACTTTGTGTGTGTGTGTGTGTGCTTTCTTCAGAGAAACAGACAAAGAAAAGAGTGCAGTAGATTTAGATTTTATGGTGTGTATATGGAGCTGTAGTGTGTGACGCAGCTGTGCATGTGATCTCAGTCAGTGGAAATAAGAAGTCTGCTTCCGTTTTGTACAATACAGTGGAAATATACTGTAACGGTTAGCACCTGGAAGACTCCTCCTTCTGAGTCTACTCTTTAAGCTCTGTGTGGGAACGACTTTTATAAAGGTGCTATGGCTGAAATAATGTACAGGTGTGATCAAAAACTCCTTTGAAACACAGATTAATGCTTTTTTTCGGATGATGCAATCACTGAGTGACAATAACTCATGACAAAGCACTGATAACGTCTCTGAGGGGAGCACAGGTGCATTTTGTGTGTGTGTGTGTGTGTGTGTGTGTGTGTGTGTGTGTGTGTGTGACAGAAGCTACAGCACAGTCGAATGTTAAACTCAATTTATGACACACGGAAGGAAAATAATTTGCTAGAAAACATGTTTATGCCTGGATTGTGTGTATATATATATGTACATGATGGCATATCAGTGAGTGTACTACGTGAGGGCAGTAACCCAAGGGACTTGGTCATGTGTGAACAACATTTCTCTATCTTGTGCATGGAAGTGAGTGTGTGTTTGTGTGTGTAACACCATCTGTTTATGGAGCCTGTGTGTGCTTAAACATGTTCAAAGGTTCTTTCGCTGCCCAGCTGGCAAACTGACCTCTCCTGCAGTGCTCACTGTATGTGTGTGGGAAAAAATAATTAAATGTAGTGAAACTTAAATATAATTGAGCAGAATCAAGGAAACCACTGCTTGGCACAGCCACTCAAAACTAGAGAAAGAGATTAGAGGTCCTAGTGCAACCCCCCTCCCCTTTGTTCTTTTCAAATTCTGTGTGAATTGTTTGCACTCTGCCCTTAAAGGCTCAGCTTCAGGGGCTGGCTCTGTGTGTGCAAACCCCAGAGAGGTGGATATTAGTTTAGAGGTTGTTGCTCTTTTAATAAACGTGTGATCAATTGGTTATTTCATTAAAGAAAACTTGATTATACCCATTGAAATCAGCTTACTCTTTATGGTTGGCACTATTTCGTTTGCAAAAACAGCTGTATGATGGCTCTGGAGGGAGTGCTATTAGGGATGTTACAATAAATGTAGTTGATACCAATACCAGTGAAATTCCATAGTCCAGAAATATGAATTTAAAATGCTATTGTTATATTTGATGTTAGACTGAAGACTGAGTCAGGACGGTAGTGTATGAGCTATGGTTACATTAGGTTTAAGTTATCTCTTTTTCCCACAGATTTACAAGGTCACAGTTTGGGTTCTCAGCTGCCATGCTTAGGCTTGGTAACTCATAGATACATGGGCTACACGGTGGTGTAGTGGTTAGCACTCACAGCAAGAGGGTCGTCGATTTGATTCAGGCCCGTGTCAGTGTGGGTTCTCACCGGGGTAAACATGCACTTAGGTTTAATTGCTGACTCTAAATTGCCTGTAGGGGTGAATGAGAGCTTGACTGTCTGTCCCACAAATGTCCCGATATATTGCTGGAAAGATCTGTGCTGGCTTTTCACCTTGGGGTGTTCATAGTGATCCCGCAAAGGCTTGATATTCATGCCCTTTCATAGTGCAGTCCGGCGTCGGGGTGGGAGGAGACGAATGTGACGTGCGACAGAGCAGCTGCAGTGCTGCGCAGTAGCACAGTGCTAATAGGCTAGCAGTTAGCTCTGTAGCAGTACAGTGTGTATGTGCTGCAGCAGTATGTGTTCAGTTAGCGACCTCTGTTTGTTTACAACAAGCACCGGACACTCTGTACACAGTTAGCGATGCTGGTTTGTTTACAATAAGCTTCGGACGCTGTGCACAGTTAGCGACAGTGGCTGTAGTGAACAGTGATTTGGGAGGCGTGTGTTAGACGTCATTGTGAAGCGTCAAATATACCGCCATCATTTGATCCAGGCATCCCGCTTTGGGCGTGTTCATTGTGAAGGCGAGACGTTACAGAGCCGTAAATGTCCCGGCATGAAACGGCACTATGAAAGGGGCTTCAGTGTCAGTCCTGTGATAGTCTGGCGACCTGTCCAGGGTGTACCCCGCCGTCACCCAATGTCAGCTGGGATATGCTCCAGTGCCTGTAAGAACAACACACACTCACACATTGTGTATAACAAACATTGTGAACAGCTGTTATTAATTGCTAGCCAATAGTACTCAGTGTCGCTACGTCCTTTTTTTCCCCCAGTAGGGATGTAACAAGAACCATTACTTCCGTACAGTTTGGACTACTAAGGTTAATTACTAATTTATAATAAGAAGCTCAAGTGTTATGAACTGTGACATTATGTGTGAGAGGCATTTACCCAACAGGAAAACTCTAATCAGAGATTATGTTGACTTGCATTATGGGAAATGTAGGATCCAGTGTTTTTTGGAGCTTTATCCATACGTGACTTAAAATGAGGATATATCGGCCTGCATTGTGCCCCTTAAAACAGAATCAGGTGTTATTCTTTATATGAATCCGTCATATTTGATCTGAATGAGTGTGGAAACTAAAATCGAGCTGCAGAGACATTTTTGTACTTTAAGAAAGTGAGCACAGTGAGTCTTCCTGGTCTTCTTTAGGTCATCTGATGGCCGAAGGAGACCTCTTTTTTAACCTGATTAAATCTCCATGCAATTTATTTTTCAATGATTTAATGGTATACAACCCTTATAAACTATACCACTGTGAACCCGATGTAATAGGATAAATGCCCCAGTAGAAATGGCCTGTATTACTCACACAACAGTGGTGATTTGTAGTTCAGTAACAGACCAAAACAGATACGAGCCGACAATCTGTTAGGATTTCATCATTCCTGTTTGGTGCTTTGAATGTCTGGAGTGTTGGACTCAAGACACGTTGACAGTTAAACACAAGTAAAGCGCTCTCATTTGTGTATTGTAACCCATGTAACAGAGCCAAAACACTTTGCCCAAAGTAGCTGCGCTCAGTATTTAAAGTCATTAAAAGACATATTTCCAATTCTTTGCCATTAGGATTTTAGCAAGAAACATAAAATCCATTCAGTGAGTTGCTGTGTATACAGAGCTACACACTCCCCGTCTTGCTCCTTTTCTACATCTCTGGCTTGCTCTTACAATGTATGTGTGTGTTTTTGCCACACTGACATGATCGGAGGCGACCGGCCGAAGGGAGAACAAACGCTCTCCGTCCCTCACGGCTGCACTGCTTCCCACAGGCTGTTCCCACCGTGTGTGTGTGTGTGTGCCAGTTTCTGTGTGGTTTCTCTAGAACAGGAGATAATTAGGTTTAAGCCTCAGAAGAGGAGAATAAAAAGGGGGAAGGGGAGGAAGATGGAGGAAAAAGGAGAGGGGGGCTGGAGATGGAGGAACACAGAAAGGGAGCTTAATGAAGGAAAATAAATGCCCAGTAGAGAGAAGGAAAGAAAAAAGATAAGAAGGAAGAACTGGAGGAAATACATAGTTGTATTAAAGAAGCTGGTGGAAGTTAGGCAACATGGTCTCACAGGGATCCGTGAAATAGCCACGGATTTGTTTAACTCAAAATCCGTGGAATAGCCACGGAATCACTGAAATTTCCGTGAAACTGACACGGATTTCGCTACAATGCAAGTCAATGACATATACATAAAACATATATTTCTCGCTAGAAATGTGATCAAAATCCATTTTTATGCAGAAACTAAGTCAAAATATTGATTTTTTTCACTAAAAATGAGAGAACTGTCCGCCATGTTTTTTGTTCTGACCGTCGGAACCTTGAAAGTCACGTGACTTGGAACAAACCAATAGGAAAAAATATCCATGGAATAGCCACGGGATATGACTGTCATTAACTTGCATTGTAGCGAAATCCGTGTCAGTTTCACGGAAATTTGAGTGATTCCGTGGCTATTCCACAGATTTTGAGTTAAGCGAATCCATGGCTATTTCACGGATTCCTGTGAGACCAGGTTCAAGTTCGGATGAATAGAGGAGTGATGAATATCAAGTGGGGAATATGGAGAGTGGCAAGACTACTCAGGGAAAAGAAAAAAAGAAGGGATGAGAGAATTACAGGGACACCCTGCAGAAGCACTCAGGGGGTAAAATTAATTATTTTTTAAGGGTAAAGTGATGTGGGTGTGTGAAAAGAAAAAGGAGAGGAGAGAAAAGGTTTGAACGGAGGACGGGTGTGAATGAGGTTGGGGAGGTAGTTTTAGCGAGAGAAGAGAGATTGGCAGGTGAAAGAACATATTCTCACTTATTAAGCAAGCTAGAGGAAGTGACAAAGGGAGACGAGGAACAGGGTTGTCAAGGTGCAAAGGGTGCTCTTCTTCTGGACTCTGTTCTCCTCGGTAATTATTAGCCTCCTTTTCCCAAGGTGGTTAGACACCAGGAGAAAAAATAAAGAGAAAAAAAAAGGGAAAAAAAGGGTGTAGGGGTGTGGGACTCATGTTGGCACCAACTCTGCATGAAGAGACAGTCTGTAACTGGTCATCTGAAACAGTCCGTCAGCCAGATTGTCAGCCTTCATTGGTTAAATATAGCCGTGGGCGTGCTCATCACCGGAATGATTTGATTGGTTGCCTCAGTGAGTTGTGAAATAACAGCAAGGCAACATCTTATGATAGCTCTGTGCGTGTGTGTGTGTGTGTGTGTGTGAGCGTGTGTGTGTGTACTTGCTGGCACGACCCAGCAGTCTTTGATAACAGTGTATGCATTTAGCATTTGAATCCTATTTGCATCTTGTAAATAGGCAGGCGAACAGCAAACTCTCAGATGCACATACACACTATCCCAGATGAAGAAACGTCCACTCTTTCTTCTCTTTTTAAACACTGCAAAAAGGTGTGTCTAAAAACCAGATAAAACTAAATCTGAGGGAAATGATCTTGCTGCATGGACAGATAATTTCACTTGACGAGATTTCTTAAATTAAGATTATTTAATCTAGAAATAAGCATGTTTTATGCTTAAAATAAGAAATTAACTCTTAAAACAAGATAAATTAAAGCTGCAAGCAGCGATGAACTGGCCTGAGCAGAGTGACCCGACAATTATTTGTTTGTTACTTTAGATTTAGAAGTGTTAGAGTTAATTTCTTATTTTAAGCGTTCAACGTGCTTATTTCTAGATTTAATAATGTAAATTCAAGAAATCTTGTCAAGTGAAATTATCTGTCCATGCAGCAAGATCATTTCCCTCAGATTTAGCGTTTTTATCTTGTTTTTAGACACACCTTTTTTTGCAGTGCATGTCATTTCATCACCTCTCTAAACTCACCTCATCTTTCCCAGTCTTTTCACATGACATGCATGTTTATCTTTGGGAACTTACACACAACTTTACACAGTCAAATCATATTAACAGTTAAATGCTTTTTTATAATTTCTCCAAAATATTGGCACTAAGGGCTACAAGGTGGTGTATTGGCCTCACAGAAAGAAGATGTGGAGTTTGCATGTTCTCCCTCCAGCTTCCTCCCACAGTCCAAAAACACTTAGGTTTAATTAGTGACTCTAAATTGCCCGTAGGGGTGTATGAGAGCGTGGTTGTCTGTCTCTATGTGTCAGCCCTGTGATAGTCTGGAGACCTGTCCAGGGTGTACCCGCCTCTCACCCAATGTCAGCCCCCCACGACCCGAGTGCGAATAATCGGTTAAGGAGAATGAATGAATATTGGCGCTAAAAACTGCTTACAAGCAAACATTTATAACACATTTTAATAGGATACACGTGGCTGAAATGAGTTTCCTCCCTTGTTGGCTGGGCTCAGCCTTCAACATCCGGAGGGAGCTCGGAGTAGAGCCGCTGCTCCTTCTGGTCAAAAGTTGGTCAGGACAGCTGAGGTGGTTGGGGCGTCTCCTGTAAGACGGTTTCCGGGCACGTCCAACTGGTAGGAGGCCCCGGGGAAGACCCAGAACATGTTGGAGGGATTATATCTCTCGCCTGGCCTGGGAACCCCTTGGGGTCCCTCAGGAAGAGCTGGAAGTTGCGGCTGAGGGGAGGGACGTCTGGAATGCCTTGTTTAGTCTGCTGCCCCCGCGACCCGGTCCGGATAAGTGGAAGGAGATGGATGGGTCATATGACAGTGTATATCTTTTTCTATATAATTTTGATCACAATGTCGAGGCAGACGCTAATTGATTATTCATATATGCTTAACGTAATGCTATTTTTAATAATATACATATCGTTTTTGAGGTATGAAGTGAACTATATAAGGATATAAGAATTTAGCCATACACCCAGCCCTTTATTTGAATGGTTCTCATGAGAATCAAAAGGTTGTTAGGGCCATTTTAAATTGGCTGAACAGGAAATTCAGAGCATGTTGTCTGTCTAAATACAGCTTAGCTGACAGCTAGCAGCTAACGCACATCATTATCAGTGATAACCGCCATTTGAGTGCAGTGCAGAAGGTAGTGATGGGACACACACATGAACTCACATGCACTAGCATGCACATGCTGCCGGACCGGCTACTGCAACAGTTTGTCCAAACATAAACAGAGAAGCTCGGACTAAGGCCCTGTTTACACAAGGACGCTTGCGGGTACACTGTAAAAAAAGATGAGCAATAGCTACTCAATAAAATTGAGGCAAAAGATTGCACGCAATATTATTAATTAAATCTAACTACGTTACAAGTTGAGTTAATAACAACTTAACAGGAAGTGACTGTCAATTAAAAGATTATATTTAATGTGGTCAAAATAAGTGGATTCTATCTCAAACATTTTTATATTAAAGTTACTTAAACAAGTAAAATTAAATGACTACAGATTAATTTATTACAGTGTAAAAACGACAAATGGCAATTTGGGGGCTTAGAAACGCAAAATGTGAAACCAGTCTCCAGAGTGTAAAACTGTAATCCGTCTACACTACACACAAAAAAGACACAAAACTCTGCTCAGATCTGCTCACGTCACGTACGCGTTTTTATGTCACATACATGCTCCAGTACAGGGAAATAAACAAACGTGGGATTATTTCCATGCGTCGGACCTTCAAGCTGCTCTGGCAGCTCTAATAAACTTACAGGAGTCTTTCCACCAAATGTACAGGACATGTACAGATAGTATTAGTGAACAGAGAAGGATCTGTAATTACCTCTACTTCTCTATCACGGTTTTGGACGAGACCTGGGAGATCTAGTGGATGGTGGAGAACTTTGTGGAAGGAGTAGCTGATGAAAATGCGTGGAGTGAAAACTTCCACATGCCCAAAGATGCTCTTATCGCTTTAAATGATGCCACCTGGCATGCATACCCCCAATTCACACACTTTTGCGTCACCGTATGCACGCAGATTTCCTCCTGAAAATGCTTGTCTAAACGCAGACTTTTGCGTCTTCTGTTCAGACCGTCATCATGTAAACGTAGCCTAAAACACACAAAGAGAGCATGACATCAGGGCACATTAGTCCACTATGTTTTTACATAGTAAATAGTAAGATAAACAATATTATATTAAACAACTGCCTCAAAATCAAGGACACATTTATATTTAATACATTTTATCAAATATATTAAGTAAAATGAAATTACTACAGAATAATTTATTACAGTGATTCATTCTGAATGTTGGTAGAGCCCCTTTAAAACATTAAGACATATTCCAGATATGTGAGGAAGCTGTTTTTGGTAAGAGAAGCTGATGTAGCCATCTATAATCTGCCTGTTTGTGAATGTTATAACAGCTTGATTGTACTACATTGTGCACAGAGCGCATTTTAACTAACAATTTTAACTAACCAAGTGATTTGAAAAAATCCGTCAGCCTTAATTTCCCCTACAAATTAATATCCGTTACACGTCGATATGGGTCAGAAGTCGTCGATTCCACCAGACGTCTTGTGGTGGAGAACAGGAACCGTTTGGTGATTGGTATCAGATCAGCTGATCCCCATGACATTTAAATTGCTGATCTGTATCGGTCCTAAAAAAAACCTTTCCCCTCCCCCTTTCCCTCCCTTCTCTGAAAATAATTTCAGCTCATGCAGTCACAGCTCTTCAGATCCAAGTTTCTCAGGTCTGGAGCGCCACACTTCTAATCAGACAGTATGTGTCCTGTCAGAACACATTAGCAGTTTAGTTATTGGGGGTAAATGCAAGTTGTGCTTTGAATGCAGAGCAAATCATTCTCTCTCTGCATTCATACCTCGAGTCCTCTGTTAGTCTTTTATGATATGAAAGGCTGCTTTTGTTTAAAGCCTTGTCTGTTCTTATTCTTGGTCTGCACAGTTGTATCAGACCAGGTCAATGTGACTGTGTGTGTGGTCTGCGCGCTAATCAGGGCTTCTTATAAAAAACAAAGGTCTTTTGTGGGAGGAAAGTGTGTGCATGTGTGTGCGTGCATGCTTCTACACATATACCCGACTGAGTGTGTGTTCTTTCCTGTTTTTGCTGTTGGTGTGCACATATCGATGTGGTTGTGCGAGTGTGTTTTTTTGTGTTGGGACATATTTGGCAGATTTCATGTCAGTTCAGTGCGCTGCGAGACAAAGGAGTCTTGTTACAGTGACCACACTCAGCTGATATAAAGTCAGCTGATGGTGACTGTGGCTGGGTTCGTAGCTGGAAGAGTATGTTTTGAATCAATGTTTGTATTTTTATCACACCTAAACGTGGACAGAAATGTGCAGGAAATAGAACGAGTTCTATTCAGTATTACTAATAAATGCTTCTATGGTGCCTTGTTGGACACGTGCTGGTTCAGTTTTATGGTGGTTATTTTTGCAGCTGTGCTTATGATGTTCCATTGGATTGTATGATGTTTGAAAGTTTTCTTTTTTCCCCCTCCACATAGAGTATGTTCATCATAGTGACAAAGTATTAGAAAGAAGCACTTTGCAGTAGGGATGGGAATAATTAATCAATGATCGATTAATGGTTGTTAAGAATTTGGTCGATCACGTGGAATTTTTAATCGATCTCTTTGGGTGCTAAAACATAAAACACTGAACTTCTTGACGTTATCTTTACAGTTTAATCTCACTTGAGTTAGTTTTACGATCGTCAAGATCAAGTCTGTTTTCGTCCATTATCAAAACAGGCTTTTGCATAGTACTGTGTGTGTATGTATGTATATATATGTATATATAAATATATATATATATATATATATATATATATATATATATATATATATATATATATATATATATATATATATATATATATATATTAGGGCCAGGACTCGATTAAAAAAATGTATCTAATTAATTAGAGGCTTTGTAATTAATTAATCGAAAATTAATCGCATTTTAATCGCATATAAATATTTGACCTGAGAACAGTGAGAAGTAATTTTTTTCACATGGAATTTTAGTATACCATTGAATAATGACTGAATACATAAGCTTAAGCAACAAAAATATTGTTTATTTTTGTTCAAGTCCAACAGAAACGTCTCTACTTTGGTTTCATTTTGGTGTTTTATGAACACAGGAAGTAAGTGGGTAGATTAATATCTTTGTCATTTGCAAATAGGCACCAAACAAAAATACAGCTGCTGGGAATGTCATTAGTTTTGCTTTAAACTACATGCAAACATTATAGTTTTGAAATGATGATGATGATGATGATATATTATTCAAATGAACTCTGTTTTTAAGGAATCACCATTACAATTTATTATTTTTACATTTTTTTTTTTACAATTTATTTCATAGTCTTAATCATAGTCTTTCAGAATCTTTTAATTTAAAATAACAAATGTCAATCTCATTGCTGCACTAGATGGGAAAAAATCAGTGAATCACGTGCCAATCCATCCAGTCATGATGTTTTCAGTAACAGAGGACTGCCACTCATAAGACTTACACTACTGATATCTGCATCAAATTTCATGTGAATCCATCAAACTGTTGAAAAATGTTAATTCTGGACCAATGTAGTGGACGGACTAATAGACTGAGCCACGCTGTATCTTGCTGTTGGAATTAGGAAGGCCTTATTTGTATGTGTCCACTATGACTGGGCTTTCCTCGGCTTGAAACCTTGAAAGTAAGTAACTAATATTGACACAGGGGAAGACAGGAGGGCTGAATAATTACATTTGGACTTTGTATCTGGGACGAGCTGATTAAACCCGTGGCCCTACTTCTCCCTGACTCTCTCCTTCTCGGTCTTATTCCTTTTAACTGTCTGGAGGATCCATCAATCTACCAATGACTCAGATTGTCTGTAACAGAGCCCATATTGACCTATACAGGCTACAACACTGATGCTATCAGCTGCTCCTGGAACAGCCACTTCCCAGTACTGGACTGTCAACTGGAAATGTAGAACAAGAGTCATTGTTTTCCTTTAGTTCAATTTGTGTGTCCCTACTTCTCTGTAATGATGGAGTTTCATCTCTTATTCATTGTATTTGTTTTTAATGGCTTTTTGGTTATTGGCGCAATTATTTCCCAAGTGACATGTTTATTTATTGATTTCCTTTGATCATTGTTGTAGCTAAGATTTTTCAAATAGATCTGTTAGTATCGACTCTTTCTGTATGCAGAAATATCTAAATGAAATCTGCGAAAATAACGTGTGCTGCATGAGAAAAACGCTGTGTTTTCTAGTAAATAGTTGGCTTTGTGAGTACCAACATAACCCATTTTTATTCAGATACCTGGAGGTCAGGGCTACACGGTGGTGTAGTGGTTAGCACTCTAACAGCAAGAGGGTCGCTGGTTCGACTCCGACCTACGGCTCTTCTGTGTGGAGTTTGCATATTCTCCCTGTTCCAAAGACATGCAGCTCGGTTTATTTGGTGACTCTAAATTACCGGTAGGAGTGAATGAGAGCATGGTTGTCTGTCTCTATGTGTCAGCCCTGTGATAGTATGGAGACCTGTCCAGGGTGTACCCGCCTCTCACCCAATGTCAGCTGGGATTGGCTCCAGCCCCAGTTCAGATAAGCAGTCAAGGATAATGAATGAATTAGGAAATGTTAGTACTGGCCAATATTGGTCACTTTGTGATCTTAACCCATAAGAACCCACGGTGACACGGGTGTAACAAACACTTTAAATGTTCTAGAATCTCCCATATTCAGCTTTATGCTTCACATTAACTCATTAAATCCCTAAGCGACGTATAATCAACACCCTGGTGTGGTGACAGTCATGTGACTGTGACAGGAAGTGACTTCTCCAAAATGTGGCTGTGACTGGAAACAGAAATGTGAAAAAGTAGCTAATTTCAAAAAGCTTATATTTTGTTACTAGGTTAAGTTTAAACCCATTTAACAATATTAATCGGTTAATAGGGTTTCCTTTATTGCATTTAACCCTGTTAGGGTTTGTTATTTGTTTTTATTTATTATGATTTATTATTATTTTGTTACTTAAAAACAAATCTGAAAAATAATTTGTTGTTAAACAGCACTATTAATGTCACAATTTTAATATATGTTGTGGAGATGCAAAGAAAAGGGCAAATTTGTGTTACTGTAAGCAGAAAAGGTTTTGAGTCTATTTATATAAAAATAAGAAATATCCTAAAAATAATACCATAAACACCCAATATGACATATATGTCACATTACATATCTTTGACATTTAGGAGTAGTATTTAAACAAAACATCAGAAATGTGTTCTATATGGTCCACTTGGTCTGTGGTATATCCACCATAATTTTTTTTCAAGGATAAATGGGTCTGGGTTCTGATGAGTTAAACCAACAAATAAATTAGTTGGCACCCTAACACTTGTTTGATTTTGTGTACTAATTAATTAGCTGCTTGTATCAACAGATCTCCACAAACAATCATGCTAAACCTTCTTGTTGTCTTATTTTTTCGAAATAAGTCATTCGGCATGAAAAAAGCATGAAAATAACAACTAATTGACTGAACAAAATCTTGGTCAATCAAACCAAAAATTTTTTTTAACACATACAACTGAAAATACGAGGCAAGAAAAAAAAAACATCAAAGACTGCTCAGATCCATCCACATTCAAATAAACTCATCAAAGCTCACCTGTTCAGAACTGCTTTTAATGTGTGTACTTTGTTGTTGATTTAATTTTTTGTTTTATCTTTAACTGCATTATAACTGTTTTAACTGTAAAGCGTCTTTGTGTACCCTGAAAAGTGCTCTATAAATAAAATGTATTATTATTATTATTATTATTATTATTATTATTATTATTATTTAAGAATTGCACTTCAGTCCTGGGATTTGAGCCGGTGACCTCCGGTTACAAGCCTGATGATGCTTTATTACAGTGAAATAATGATATACACTTATAAGAAAATCAATTTGAAAATGTTTATTCACTGAAAACTAAATATAAAAGCTGAAAGAAGACAACAACATTATAGTTACTGCACTCTGTTTCTGCATTACTATTAGAACCTTTTACAGCAAATCCAGAGTGCGGTAACTACATTTTTTGGGTCAAAGGTCAAATAAATCGTCATGATTTTTTAACATAAAAATTACATCATCAATACTTGTAGAAATAAGTGTCATATCACATACCTACCTATAACCCATTTGGCTGGCCAGTTAAACAATGTTAAAAAAGTTTAAAGCGTTTTTTTCTCAGTGTTACTCTTTGTGTAGTTACTAAGTTAAAAACCTTCAAATTTTTAAATCTTCTTTCTCCAAATTCAGGAGTCTTAAGACGCCAAAGCATTATGGTGTGACAGGATGAGCCAGTGAGCCAATATTACAGTTATAATGGTTTTAAAGAATTGACCACATATGGTCAGCAGCTGTATCATCAAGGCCAACTAGCAAAAATACTTCCAGTCATGATTGCCAAACATCGCTCTCTAATGGGACTATCTGCAAAAGGGTTGAACGTTTATCAAGCTTAGCCCTTTGATTTCAAGAGAGTGTGCAGACGGATGCTGCTCTCTGGTTTTCCAGCCAATAAGAAAGATTTTGACTGTATTTGGCAGGGAGAGATTCATGTAAAATAATAAGTGAATTACAAGGCTTCAGTGCAGTTTTGGGTGTGTCTCTGTGCAGCTGTTAACTACACTAAAAAAAAATGTTTTGTTGAATGAACATCATTTTATTTTGACAAGTGGTTGCGCGAAATAATTGTATCTGAATCTAGATATTTTTATTATGTTGACTGGACTTATACATTTTAAGTACATTTTTAAAAAATGATATTATGTAATTCTTTCTCAGTTATTTTGAGTTCATTTTACTCAAATTTTCTTAGTAAATCCAATCAAACCCACTTTAAATTAATTCTGTCAACCAGAATCATCAGGATGGAATGAAGAGTGTAAACTGACAAAAAATTTTTTAAATTTGGATGAACTTAATTTTTTCGAGCTACATTTAATTAAATAAAATAAGATTGTCATAATTCTGACAATATATGTTGAAGTTACATGTATTTTATAAGTGGAGTTACACATAACACATAATTTCTATTAAAATATTCTTAAATAATATATGTAACATTCACTAAGGGTCAAAATCACCACTGTAAACAAAACAAACAATAGCTACTCAATAAAATTGAGGCAACAGATTGCACGCAATATTATTTATTAAATCTAACTACGTTACAAGTCAAGTTAATAACAACTCAACAGGAAGTGTTAAGTGTCAATTAAAAACAGACTCATTCTATTGTGTTGGATTCATTCAAAATGATCTTGATTTAGAATTACATACACATAAATATTATATTTAATGTGATCAAAATAAGTAGATTCTATCTCAAACATTTTTATATTAAAGTTACTTAAACAACTGCCTCAAAATCAAGGCCGCATTTATATTTAATATTATTTAATACATTTTATCAAATATTTTAAGTAAAATGAAATGACTACAGAATAATTTATTAGGCAACGGTCATGACACTGCTCTCTCTGCAACTGTCACATGAAGCTTTGCCAGGTGAGCTCCTGTGTGCAGGTGGTGTGTGTGTGTGTGTGTGTGTGTGTGTGTGCATGCATGTGTGCATGTGCACCTATGTTTCCCTGTAGAATTGAGTCATTGGGGAGGGAGAAAAGGGTGCAGCGCTGTTTTTTAATTAATAGTTAATTGCAAATGGAAAAGGAAAGGAAGCAGGGGGAGAGGAGTATGAAGGAAGAAGACATAATTAGGAACGAGGAAGGAGAAGGGGAGAAAGAGAACATGGCAGTGAGTGGGAGAGACTGACAGGGAACAAGTATGATGTTAGGTAAGAAATATACAGAGAGAGAGAGAAGGGGGGGCACAGGAATAAGGGATGAAAGAGGACTTGGCAGAGGAGAGAGGCTGATAGAGATAACATGTGACAGTGAAACAGAGAGGTAATGGCAGACAGATTTAATGAGGTCTTCCCAGATGTAATACTGAACCGTAATTATTCTGTTCTCCTCTCTGCCTGGGTTTAGACGTGTGTGTGCAGCTCCTAACATCCCTCCTGAACTAGTGTGAAGCAGACTGTGTCCCTTGGCACACACTGCATCAACACATGACCCAACCTGGAGCCAGGAGCCAGGGGATTCCTTGTTAGACTCAAAAACTGAGCAAGGGTCCACTAATCCACCTGTCACAGTGGAAATGTTGCACTTCTCCACATTAAACTGTTACTGCCGTTACAAGTTAAGACATAAGTGAGATTTCACAAGGGACACAGTGGTCAAAGACAGGTTTGTGGAGGTTGATCAATTTTCTTATAGGGACAGTTCACCCCCAAACATATTTTCTAGAGGTAGGGGAAGAAAATCAATACACACTGTCAAAAAAAATTGTTTTTAAGGTAAAAACTGGCAGCTGTGGTTGCCAGAACTTTACCGTAATAAATGTGGTGCAACTTTTTCTAATATTACCGTAAAATGATAGCCTGGGTATACCCAGACTTGCCTTGCGCGCTCGATTTCATTTCAAACTGCCAAGGGGTCTGGCAACCAGAGAGGTTTCTTAGCCCTGTTTTAGGGATCCAATCACAGAACGGGGAGGGACGGCAAGACGATGACGCGTACTACCCGGCAGACGGAAGCTTGTAGTTTTCTTTCGGATCCAACATGGCTGCAGCAGACGCGAAACTCTCTTTAGCTGTAGATGGTGTTTTAAATAGTTTAGAGCGAAAGTTGAAAGGCGAAAGGTCTCTCAGCGGCTCCGCTGTCCCCCGGCTATTAGCCCCGCTACTGTAACGCCGGTGATCTGGCTACGAGCCGGGGGACAGCGGAGCCGCCGAGAGACCCGCAGCAGCTTGTTTATTGCCCATAAAATCAGTGGATGTGTGTGGCTGAATGACATGAGGGGGAATTAAGCGTGAAAATAAATAATCTTGCAGAAAGCGAGAACTGGAGAAGCAAAGCAGCAAGCAACACTCTCTCACAGACACACACACAACAAACAATTTCTGTCGCTCTACATACGTCATCTGGTATAACTAATACGATTGGCTAAGAGCTACCTACAGACGCTTTTGATAGACATTCTAAGCGCCCAATAAACGGCTCTGGAGGATCGTAAACCACGCCTCCTCTACGGAGAAATGAACGGCTGGTTTCCAGACTAGATCTCATTTGAGATTAGTCTGGTGTTAGCCAGGCTAGTAAAATGATATTAGCACTGTTGATTTCACTTTTAAGATTGCCATTTTATTATTTTTTACAGTAAGAAATAAAAAGTTTTTCCATAAAAAAAAGGTGTTCTGCCATATGATTGACAAGAAAATACTTTTAATTAAAGATTTTACCATTAAATATTACAATATTATATTTTTGTTAGAGATATGGTGTTTAGTACATTTAACAGTGAGAAAAAGTTTCTTTATAAAAAATAAATGCAAAAATTACAGTGATTTCTTATATATTACAGTATATTTTTGTTACAAACAAAAAAAAAAAGTAAAAAATACAGTTTTGGCTGATTTATACATTTATGGTGTTTCATTGTTACTGAAACTGAATTAACCCATTTATCATTTTACTGTCTTTTACTGTCATGGTTTAGCAATTTTTAGAATCAACATTTAGCAAGTATCAATATTTAGCATATAGCATCAGTATTTTTTTTTTTTTTGGAGGCTGCAGGCTCACTTTTATGAATATACTGGAGATACTGGTATCATATGAAACTAGAAGATCTAAGGAATCTATAAGCAAGTATGTCAGGATATCATGTTGGGAAATTGTCGAAAATAACGCTGCAAATTAGGCTACTCTTTGATGTTTCATGGTGATTTTCAAAAATGTGACCTCTGATGTCATGCTATCTCAATGAAAATAGGCTCTCTGGGTTCCAACAACTCTCCTCCCCTCTTCTTGTAGACACAAAATGCAGTTAAACCATTAAATTGCAATATATTGTATCACAATACTGACCAAATCGCAATAATGATTCACACCTTTAATATTTTCAATATTAGCTGAAATGCTGTTTATCAATCTAGATTGTTTTAGTGTGAGCTGCAGAATGTTTAAGATATTAGATCTTGGTGGCCAAGGCACTGAGAAAGTTGAAAAACCCAACAGAAATCTCTTTATGTTCTTTCTACCCTTTCTACACCTGCCAACCGTATCACAGTGCAAAAGGAAGCATCCATATACTAATGGACAAGAAGCTTGTGCTTGTGATAGTGCAAGATGTAAACACTGGCGTCCTCCTTGGTTCAGGTGAATCTCAAACTATTAGTTAGCTTCCTACCCAGTGATATGGTTGGCTGGTTAGCAGTTACTCAGTAGAAAGAAAATAGTCCAATTTAAGGTTGGGTGATATGATGTATGTAAAGTGCAATGGTAGAAATGTGTCCACCGGTAGATATTTGGCAATACTGTTTTCATCGTGGTAACTATTATTATGCTATCTTGGTTTTGTGATCATGCAGTGCAGCTGCCTGCAAGGAAGAGGGGAGAAGTTGTAAATAGATAGCAGAAGGAGGCATCCTGTAAACATTTAATATTCAAGAGAGGGCAGACATCTCTACAGCTGATATCTCTAAGATTTAGCAGCTCACTCCCAAAACAATCTACAATATATAAATAGAATTACAGGTTGGACTATGACTATGGTATACACAATGGACACAGAATACATTCTTATTAACACTGAACGTAAGATGTTAATGTTGAACTTTGTTGTAAGCTAATGCTAGCGTTAGCCCGCTAGCCCGTGTCAATCACATTGCAGTCAAACAAATCAAATAAATGAATGATACACGTTTTAGTTGGTCTATTTCAAGTTGGTCCTGTTGGTCCAATAGCCCCTAATGTAGCTTTTGCGGTTCAGAAGTGTAGAGCCCAGAGCATGGAGGGTGTGTGAGACTATGTGGGCTCAGGATGCTCAGCTTGACCTCAAGGTGTGATGGCAAGTGAGTGGACCCAAATGACAGCAGCTGATGCCATGCTTCCATTCCTGTGTGTGTGTGTGTGTGTGTGTGTAAGGTGTGTGTGTGTGTGTGCGTCTGTCTGGGTGAGGGCTACTGACACCTTTGGTTATTTATAGCTTCTTGTTTCTGATTATCTCTCTCTACTTTCATGCTCTCTCTCATACCCATTATCACCCATCACATTTTTATCCCCTCTTTCTCCTTCACTCTTTGCACTTGCTCTAACGCTCCCCTAGTCACACACACACACACACACACACACACACACACAGTGTTGTGTAACTGTGTCCGGTAGTGTTGACAGGAGTTGGTCAGCATGCACTTCGTCATGACTAAGAGCACTGTCGACAATCGACCACAAAGCGAGTGGATGCACAGCATAGCGATAAAGAACCAATCACACAGGGCCTTGTGCATGTGTGCGTGTGTGTGTGGTTGTGTCAGAAGAAACGGTGGTAGCTAGCAACAATGCAGAACAGAGATAGAGAAGTAATTGGACAACACGGTTTGTAGGCTTTGTGTTTGTTCACATGAGTAGGTGTGAAGACGAAAGTATGAGTGTGTGCGATGATGGGAGAGCGTGAAGGAGAGAGTATTGGATGGATTGGATTACAAGGTCCTCTCTTTTTGTGTTGCAGCCTAGCAGATGGGGGTGTATGGTAGTCAGGGAGACTGACCTTTTGTACTGATGTGTTTTGTAATTCACTTAGTATGTAGTGTTTGGCTTCAGATTAGATCAAATGTAACTGCTTTAAGCATCTGTCTGTCACTCTGATGATAGCGGAGGGCAGAGTCCCCTTTACACAAAAGCCACACTGCAAAAAAGGCGTGTCTAAAAACAAGATAAAAAAATAAAACTAAAACTATATCTGAGGGAAATGATTTTGCTGCATGGTCAGATAATTTCACTTTACAAGATTATATAATCTGGAAATAAGCATGTTGAACGCTTAAAATAAGAAATGAACTCTTAAAACAAGATAAATTATCTAACACTTCTAAATCTAAAGTTTTTTTTATCTTGGTAAGAAACAAATAATTTGCATCACCATTGCAATTTCTTATTTTAAGCGTTCAACGTGCTTATTTCTAGATTTAATAATCTTAATTTAAGAAATCTTGTCAAGTGAAGTTATCTGTCCATGCAGCAAGATCATTTCCCTCAGATTTAGTGTTTTTATCTTGTTTTTAGACACACCTTTTTTGCAGTGCACTAGTTGGGACACTATCAGTGGACTGACATGTTGACATGCTTTTGTCATGAACTGTAGAAAAACATGGACTTCTAGGGGAGCTTTTTTTCCCACGGGGTGAGGGGTTGTCAACTGCAACTAACAACTATTTTCATGATTGATTAATCTGTCGATAAAAACTTTGATTATTTGAGTATAAATTGGTTTGAAAATAGTTAAAAAGCCAAAAAAACCCACAACTAAAACATTCTTCTTTGTACAACGTACGTTTTGACAGGCAAATGTTTCAGATTAGATAGATGTTGGCTTTATCAAGTGTTCGCTTTAAAATAACATTATCAGAGACTGGACTATGTTAAAGTTACATTGATCCATGCAAGATATGTTTGTTATGATGCTATGTTTGTTTTTTAACCTGTAATCGTGCATTTGTCCGTCAAAACTTTTGACATTTAACAGAGACGCCAGATATAGCTAATGTTACCCTAAACAGCTGAAATCAGGTCAGAGAGACACTGGAATATAACTAATAATTGGTTATGACATTTGTTACCAACTATATTTATAATCAAATTGAATCAGGTAGTTGTTGCAGCCTTTATTGTTTAATTGCCTATAAGGTGGCCAGCTGCTCATAGAGATGTTACAACACCAGAAATGTATTGCTTGAAACCAATACCAGTGAAATTTCCGAATCGATACCAAGGTATAAAAAAAACAAGACAATAAATCCTGTTTTATTCTTGCTGACTGCCAGAGACTGTTTGAAAAAAATATTGGACGACGTCGACAACGAGCTCTGACAGTCATCCATAATTCGTAGAACCCTGGTTATATCCATAACTCTCAGTCATTATTCCTTACTGTCAGATTTCATTGTGATCCAGGCATATCATAGCATCTCTCTATACAGCCCTACAAAGTCTAACTGCAGTAACTACATTTTTGGTCGAAATTGAGTTATAACTAAAAATGAACTCCTTGATGTCTGTTTTATCTTGTGACAAAGTTTTATATTTTAATTTTGCTTTATTTCAGAGAAACAATGATATAAAAATTGCAGTAACTACAAAATCCAACTCAAAACAAATTTAAACAACTAACCAAAGCAGACTGCAGTAACTTCACTTTGACTGTGATACAGTGTAGCCTTGTATTTTATTATAGGTTTATTTGATGGGGAAATTAGTATCTAGATAGTGATTAAGCAAACAAGTGAGATAAAATAATATTAAGACTAAAATATAGCATTACTTTATAATATTTAGTCTAAAATACACAAATCTTTGAATTTGTTAAACACTTTTAAATACACTTATAAACAAAATAAATTTGAAAATGTTGATTCACTGAAAACAAAATATAAAAGCTGAAAGAAGACAACAACATTACTGTTAGAACCTTTTACAGCAAAACCAGAATGCAGCAACTACATTTTTGGGGTCAAAGGTCAAATAAATAGTCATGATTTCTGAGCATAAAAATGACATAATCAACACATGTAGAAATAAGTGTTATATCACTTATCAACATCTAAGTCATTTGACTGACCAGTTAAAACGTGTTAAAACCTTTAAAGCAGTTTTTCTCAGTTTTACCCTTTGCGTAATTACTGCAGTTAGACTGTGTAGGGCAGTACAGACAAAACACACATTATGCATAGTTAAGACCAATTTTTCAGTGTAACACTACTCTCTATTATTTAGTATCCTCCATAAATAAATTGAGGACCTGCTCACAGCTGGAAAACAAGAGACGTAGAATTAAATTGAACTGCAAACATTTGTTGATGATTTGCAATATTATATTGGAAGTGACATTTTGGTGGCAGTTTGATTGACACACATTCTAGATTTCCTGTTAGAAGCAAATGCCTGGCCTCAATTAGACAGTTTCACACACACACACACACACACACACACTGATAAAACTAAAATAAATAACATTAGTCAGTGAAAACTAATGCCAATTCACCCAATTTAAGGGAATTATGGTTAAACAGCATAAAAACTGATAATTTAATGCGATTAGTGATTGCTGACTGTCATGACACTTAACACCTGCTGTACCTCCACAATGGCAGTCATACCACAGAATAATATCATTGTTAAATTGCCCATATGTCTGTCTCTCTGTCCATCTGTCTGGCTCGGTGTGAAACTAAACTATGTTTCAGGTCAGCCTGCAGATTGTGCCAAAGCTACGGGAAATTACACACGTACACACCGACCCGACACACACACACACACACACACACACACACACTGACACACACAGTGTTCTCTCTTTGCTGACAGAAGGGCTTGGAGAGCTGGTAATGAGAAAAGGTCCTCATGCATGAAAGCTCACGTCAGCAGGCCAGCCAACCCAACACACACACACACACACACACACACACACACACACACACACACAAGCAAGTCCTTCATACACCTCTAATAACTCAACAAATAACAACACTTCTTTTTAATTGAATTATCTTTCTTGCTGCCACTTAAAGCTTATTTTTCCACTGTTTTTCTAAAATTGCACACATATATTAGAGAGCTAGCTGTGCATCATATGTCTCATGATAGAAAGATAGACTCCTGGTGTACCAGGATCTCTGGTTTCAGGAGTCCCTGGTTCTATTTTTTAGGTTCTTATTGATTGGTGTAACAGTTAAACACGTATCACTCTCTTCCTCGGTGCAGCTCAGCACACTGTTTCCGCAGAGGCGGCAGCATCCAATTAACAGTTTGTCCTCGTTTCTCCTCTGGTGCAAGGAAAGATGGAAGAAAGAATTTCAGAAAAAGTATCTGGTTGGGAAGTCACGACGACAGAGTTAGAGACAACAGCAGAGATTAGAAGTCAGGCTATAGCACACAGAACTACTCATAGATGTAGATGTCTTTTCTGCTGTGATGTAAACCTTTCATACCTAGCTGTAGTTTCAATTTAAACCATTCATATCTAGCTGTAGTTTCAATTTAAACCATTCATATCTAGCTGTGTATAGTTTCAGTTTAAACCATTCATATCTAGCTGTAGTTGCAGTGTAAACCATTCATATCTAGCTGTATATAGTTGCAGCGTATGGATCTGTGCTCAGGCCCTCTGTGTGAAAGTCACCAATGTAAACAGAAGCCTGGTGTATTTATATAGGACTGGCAGGCTGCCTGATTGATCTGAAACATTACCCGGGACCGTTCTGTCCTCTAGACCACAAACACACGCACTCACACAACATAAACATGCTCACACACACACATGCACTTGCATACAAATGCATGGTGGCATGTGTTGGTCAGGTGTCAAGACACACAATAGATATATTTTTGAGACAGTGCAGTGTGTGTGTGTGAGAGACAGTTTGTGTTCTCATGCATGTGTGAGAGGTACAGTAACTATATATATATATATATATATATATATATATATATATATATATATATAGACATTATGGCATGCTAGTAGAGGAGATTATTCTACATATGGAATGAAAGTTTGAGAGTATGGATTTAGAACCTGAGAATATATATAGGGACCTGAGAATTGTTGTGAGAAGAATTTTTCTCTGTTTCAGAATCTGTAACAGGCTCAGTTTTACAGTTTTAACACTATCGTCAATAATTGGTATCATATGAAACGAGAAGACCAAGATGGTGTCATGACGCTACAAAGCGAGAGGAAAACTGACTTGGCGCTACTTTGACCTCTGACCTGAATAAAAATGGTGTCTATGGTTACCTGCACGTCTCCTCTTTACATACATGCCCACTTTATGCTAATGTCGTGCAGTTTAAGGCAAACACAACAGAGTTTTTCTAATGCACTAAAATTAGTTATTTTTCTACCGTAAAGCTCAGACTCTTGTGGATTCAATGAGCCCAGTTTTATTCATATGTGATAATGTTAGTCCCCATATTACCATTTCACTTAAGTAAGAGCATTTTTTGAAACTTGAGCTCAGTGTATAAAATGAGCTGCTGTGACCTCTAGGATAATCACAGCCTCATGAAACTTTACAGCCACAAACTAGAGACCTGGAGCAGTCAGAGGATGGATGGCTTTCCTATCTAAACTGACAGTAAGAGGGTTTCTCAGCAGTTTCCAGAAAATAATGCTCGCGATACGATTGGTTTCCCAATCACAGCATGGATTTTAGGGATTTTTTTTAATCAATTGTCAACTAAAAACAAATGGCAACAGTTTGCAGCAAACATGTGACAATTTGTGCAACAACATATGAGACATAAATGAGCATGAAAGTGGACTTCATATATCCATATCATAATGTTTTGAACCTTCTACCTCATACCCTACCAATGGGTTCCTTCGACCTTCTAGTTTCATATGATATCTTCTCTGTAGCCTTAGAATTGAGTCTACTACAGCCTCTGAAAGAAAAACCGCAAAAAGTCCAGGCCATCTGAACACCATGGGGCTAACAGAATAGTTTGACATTTTCAGTTATTGACACTACTCTCATATTTCTATTCTAAAGATGAATGTGGAGTAAGCAGATTGTTAGGAAACTGCTGGCCTGGCTCCGTTCAAATGTAACAATATCTGCCTTCCAGTATAAAACTCCCCAATTTACAAATGCCATCTTGTTTTGCAGGGAGCAGAAACAAACTGGAGTCTCTGCTAGTTGCTTGGCAACTGCTCCCAGACTAGATTAATAAGCTTATTTCCAAAATGGCAAAACTGTTCCTTTAATGTTCTCCTGCATCACACCGCATTACCGCTACAGCAGTACTGAATATTATTCAGCAGAACCAATTCACTCCCTGAGCTTTTCATCCTAGCTGTAAAAATTCTTCTCTGCTGCTTTCTCAAAGGACAGAAAATTAAGATTTTCCAAACAGTTGCTCTTGGGCTCTGCAGAACTTCCCAGCTGGGCCTTCTACAATGGCTACGTTTGTTCCTCAGTTATGTTAATGTAATTAACAACAGATTTTTATGAGGGGGATTTTTGATGCAATACTATTTTGAAATGTGTGTGGATAATTGTGAAACTATATCTCGATTCATAGACGTGTATGCTGTAAATGTGTAGCGTACACACTTACAAACATGTGTACATATTTATAGGCTTATGTTTGTATTCACAAATCTTGGTAAACTTCATACACATTTGAAGATTCCTGTGTATGTTAATAAACCAAAGTATGCACATACTGATGAGATTGAAACTCTCCACAAGGGTTAGGTATCATTACAAAATTAAAATACCATTACCAACACCAGTACACTTAAAAGTGTTACCGATACCACTACAGTACTTCATTTATACAATTTTTCTACTTCATTCCCGTCATACCCCTCATTTAAATAGTTGCTTAAAATGCCACCACCCATCCAAATGATTTTTACCCAAATACATTAAACGAAGAACTGCCAACTCTGTCAAACAAGCTGCCCACAGCTCATACTGTAGCTGTGAACCACAGACTTTACTGTAGCTGCTGTGGTTGTCGGCCAATTGTATATTACCATTAAATCAGAGCACCGTTTTGGTGATTGGCTGCAAGCAAAATCATGCAAATACATAAAGACCTTAGTACAAAAGGATCAGATGCAGGTATTGCTTGGCTGGATATGTTGTCATGGTTATTTTTGTCAATACCTTCAAAGTATCAAGTACAAATACCCAGCCCTACTCTCCACTCATATTTGCAAATAATATTGATGCAGTCATAATGCCATGAATATAAGGGGTAAGATTAGGCTCCCTGTGGTAGGGGTGGGCGATATGGCCCTAAAAGAATATCACAATATTTCAGGCTATTTTTGCGATAACGATATTCTTGCCAACATTATGAAATACTTAAAAGGATATAGAAAATATGATTTTTTTAGTCTGTATAAATAAATAAAAATCTAAATGTAGTGTGAAGTGCAAATCTCAACAGTTGCCAAATCCAAAAGAAATTACTCTTGACTCTTGAGTATGAGCAAATAATAAAAATAACCATTTAGGGGTTTCAGGGGCATATTTTAATGACATTTTGTAAAGGAAAATAAAGGTTGTTGTATGTTTTATTTAAGGCATCTTATTTTGATATAGTCTTGTAAGTTCTGTGGTGGATTCTGTTAACACACAGTGCTCTTATTTTGAAAGCTGGATGTGTTTAGCGACAGAGAGTAGGTAGCTTTTTGTGATTAAAACAACTTTAATTGTTAGCTAATGTTAGCTCGCGGCTAACAAGCGGCACAATGCAGCAGAGTGTTTGGAAGGCAGTGGGAGGGCAGCTCGGTATATTCAGTTGTGTAAGTGTGTGAATGTGCGCGCATGTCTGGGAGGAGGACGGGCAGGTGGGGGTCGGGTTTTGACTGACTGGTGACAGGCACTCAACCTTACGCCACTACATCAAATAGTAGGAATGTTGCCAAAATCATGATAGGCATTTTTTTAACAATAAAAAAATATATACCGATATTATTGTGAATGATACAATATGGCACACCCCTACCCTGTGGTCTTGGAATGACTCGTTTGCTTCCTCTGATATTTCCCACTCACACCAGAAACTTGGCAGGCAAAACTGCCTTCCCCATCATCATATGCATTAGCGGGTGGTTGGCCCATGGGCTAACTCTGTGGTGTGTCAGGAGAAGTCAAGAGGGCAGAGCCTCAAATGGACTAGACAAATGTTCACTGAGTTGATCCAGATGGGTGTAGTTGTTTTGAAGATGTGTTTCAAGTAGGAGCCAGGTTTGATTCTCAGTACTTTCTGTGCAGAGGTCTTGTTCATCCCGGTTATTATTTTGTGTGGGCATGTTGTCTATTTGAATTGCCTCACAATGTTGCCCCAACCCGTATCTGTCTGTCTGTATCAGGCAATTGTTTTCCGGTGTCCTGCCTGTTGTTCTTGGCTGCCCATCCCTCTGTCTACTCCCTCTGTTTGACTTTGTCTGATTTGTCCATCTGTCCATCCGTACTTTCCTCTTACCAGTCTGTCTGTCTGCCTGTCTGCCTGCCCGGGTGACTGTCTAACTCTCTCACAGTCTGTCTGTCGGTGTGTCCTTGTGGTAGCTGCAGTGAAAGACGACATGACATTTAAAACAGCAGGATGAGCTGCTGCTAGCACTGTGTGCCTAAATGTCAGCTTAGCCTACTGGTTATGGACCCCCCCCCCCACACACACACACACACACACACACACACTCTGTCCTGCTCCCACTTGCTTTTGTGTTTTTGTTGTAACCCAACTGCAGCCACCTGTGTTCCTCTCTTACCCTTCTCCCTCCTTTATTGACCTGAACATTCTAATGTATCCTAGGAACACCAGGAACACTGATATCTACATGATGTTATTTAAATAACCTTTGATTACTGACTGTATTTGACTATATTTGTGTATGTAGGTTTATATATCTATAAAAGCTCTATAGCAGTACATATATAGTGCCAAACTGCCACAGTACAGGGGTCACTATCCATTGCATGTAGCTGAGGGAGGAGAAATAGATGTCAGCCATGACTTGGAGCAATAAACCAGGGAGGTACAGGTGAATGTTAGGAAAGAGTAGGGCTGGGCGATATCCCGATTAGGGTTGTCACGATACTAAAATGTTCAACTCGATACCGATACTCAGGAAAATATTTGATACTCGATACCAAAAGGATAAAAACTAAGACCCCAAAATTTTACAGAAATATTTTTATCAACAAGAAAAATGCAACATGTAAAAATTAACAGAACCACAGGTTAAATATTTAGAATGAAAAACATTTGTGCAAAAAAGAAACTGCAACTATTATAACAAGCTTCAGATACTTGATACTTTTGAAAATGAGTATTGTATCCGGTTACAATGTTTTAGTATCGATACTTTTTTGGAGTTTCGATACTTTTGACAACCCTAATCCCGATATATTTAGGCTGAATATCGATAAACAATATATATCCTGATATTGTAATCGCAAAGTGATAGCAAATGTTCAGTCAAAGTCAAAGAAAAATATGACATGTCACAAGTAGTTTAATTGAAACCGTTTATTTAAGTGAACATAAATACTGTATAACAACAGGAGTACCTTTTTTTTAAAAGTCAAAGCTCCACAAAGTGCAAATTTAAATTAAAAAAAATATCTTCAATAAAAATAGCCAGTGAAATAAAATTGGCTAATCTTTTTCTGAAATAAACATATTTATGTGAGATAATTACATTACAAAAGAACTAAATATGACAAACCCTAGTAAGGACAGCATTTATATATAAAGAAAGAAAAAAAAAAGAACCATATCGATATATGCGATGTTGTCTAATTCCGTATCACATTTAAAATCGATGTATGTTAATACATATCAAACTAATCCCTAGTTTCTTTAGTTTCCAGTACAGATGCTTTAAAACTGGCAGCTTAAAAACAATATCAAAATCGTGATCATAATCGAGTTCTTTTTTTTGCCATTTCGCCCAGCCCTACTGGACACCCATCAAACATGCATACTCCTGCGACATCTTTCAAGGGCACAGAGGCTGCTTACGCCTAGTTTTGCATAGCACCCATTATCATTCTGCTTATCGCTACAAGGGAGTCACATTAGGTTGGTAAGTGGCCATAACCAGCTGTTTTTTTAAAATATTGTCCGGTGACAGATCTGACCCTCCATTAAAAATGATCAACTTTTCCATATTTACCATAGACTGATATTTTTGGAAGAGAAGAAAGATGTCTGTCTTTCAGCTGTACGGTTGCCCATCACATGATATGTTCCGCATTGTTGCATCATTCTGAAAGTTTAAATATGATAATATCGGGCCGCAGCTGTCAACGCCCTGAAACATCGGCTTTTGGAAACACTTTTGACTGTGCCTTCACACATTTACATTGACAACAATCGATGTAAGGGTGCAAAAAAGTACAGAATGTGTCCATGGTGCAAGAACCTTTCATAGCCTAATGGGTATCTACCTTTTTAGATAGAAAAGGGTGGCCCAGTAGAAAAACTTTGGGAACCACTGATGAGACCTGGTGCCTTTTGGGAGACCTGAACCGTTTGTTCAGTGTTTGCACAGTGCAAAAGTGTTGCCTTACACCGAGCACAAGAAGATGTTATCTGTGTGTTCAAAGCAGATGACAGAAACACCCTTATGCGGTGTATAAACTGCAACTTGACTTCAGTGTCGTGTAACATCCCTAATCTATAGATCACAACCCATACAAGCACTCTATGTCTATGTTTTCTTGTCCCTGTGTATAAGGACTATGAAAGGAGCTGTTTTTTCTCTACTACCCACTGACTAATGCCTATGCTTCTGTGTGTGTTAAGGATCATCCACGAGGACGGTTTCTCTGGTGATGACGTTAAGCAGTACAAGCCTGTCGTTTACAGCAACACCATCCAATCTCTGGCTGCCATCGTCCGTGCCATGGATACACTGGGCCTGGAGTACGGAGACAAAGAACGGAAGGTCAGCTCCCGTCCTTTTTCAAACACACACGATGAAATCACAGACACACACTGCAACATTTTCCCCTAATTTCACTTTAACACTATCACCAAATGGTTGTAGTGTACGACAAGACTGTCACAGATGGAAATGTCTCAAGATTGTTTATATTATCAAGTCCAAAACTGTGAAGGTAACACAGGCTACATGAAGATATCCATCAAACATGGTCCACTGAGCTAATTCTCCAAATGCTGAGCTTCCAGTGCTGAATGGAGCAAGCGGCCGTTGGAGCAATGCCACAAGAAGTGATGTAGTTCAAAGAGAGGACACCGTGTGCCTTACAGTTACTGTCTTTCAACCAAAGCACCAGGAGTCCAGCTCTTGTGTCCGACCTGATAAAGTACCTCTTAGCAAGACACCGATCTCTACCAGCTTCAAGTCCTTGCTCCGACCTCTTAGAAAAAATAAACCCTTCTATGAGGATTGTCAGAATATGATTTGATTGTGTCACTATGGTTGTAGTGAATCTGTCACAGATAATGAACCTTAGCTTGACCCTGTGCGCAGTGACTTTGTAAATGTGCCCATTAACCATGCTGCTGGAATGTGTTGTTAAAGTCACATCTTCATGCAGTGAAACTGGAGTTGCAGCTCTATATTTCAGAGCTGAACAATGATGTGAAATCCTCACATTAGCATTTTCTGCCCACGCACATAGTTATTTATGCATCGCAAATTACAATGACACAAGTTTTTCAAGCTATTCTTTAAGTTATTTCATTGACTTACTATTGCATTTGCTTAAAACCTTCTGCAGAGCAATGTGGATGACACACTCACAATCCCCTTGCCAGAGGCACACAGGCTGCACATGCTTTCATGTTAATGGTTAATGCACGTTCCACATGCAGTTGCCATGCGTATAGTTTGGACTGGAAATATGTCTATTCAGCAGTGTGCAGCTGTGTCTGTTTCAGCAGCACAACACAAATAATAGTTAGATTCTCAGCTTACCTCAGCTTCTTTGTTTGGGTGTCATTTGTGTGGATATACGTTGGGACAACATGGTCTCAAAGGGATCCGTGAAATAGCCACGGATTCGCTTAACTCAAAATCCGTGGAATAGCCATGGAATCACTAAAATTTCCGTGAAACTGACACGGATTTCGCTACAATGCAAGTTAATGACAGTCATATCCAAAATCCATTTTTATGCAGAAACTAAGTCAAAATATTGATTTTTTCACAAAAAATGAGAGAACTGCCATGTTTTTTGTTCTGACCGCCGGAAACCTTAAAAGTCACGTGACTTGGACAGAAACCAATAGGAAAAAATATCCATGGAATTTCCACGGGATATGAAAGTCATTAACTTGCATTGTAGCGAAATCCATGTCAGTTTCACAGAAATTTGAGTGATTCCGTGGCTATTCCATGGATTTTGAGTTAAGCAAATCCGTGGCTATTTCATGGATTCCTGTGAGACCAGGTTGGTTGGGATGGTAGAGGAAATTAAAAAGTTTGTTTCTATTTTTTTTTCTGTCTTGAAGGTGAAACAGAATCAGAATCCCAATTAAAATCACATTTTTAAGTTCCTTATGATGTTGAAAACCTTTTTCTTTCTTTGGTTTGAGGACCAAGTTTGACTTTGTCTTTGTCTTTGAGTGTCAATTTGGCAGCCCACTTGGTTTTTTATTTATTTAACTGTCTACACCAGCACTGATTCAGGGCCTAATGGGAAAGGCTGCCAACTAGCCCTGTCATGCCCGCGCCATGAAAGATCATGCCAATCTATGTTAGTCCTGCTGCTAAATCCTCTAAATCCCAAAGCACACAACTTCAATATATGTTACGTTAATTGAAGATTATGA